>NC_053028.1:337760325-337788133 GCF_003073215.2 Triticum urartu
ACCACCCCAAGGCCACGCGGACCAAGACGGAGTGCAACAGCAGCAAAACTGGAAGTCCCAGGTGACCCCATGCGCACGGGCCCCCGAGACCCCGTGCCCATGGACTACCCAGGAAGTTGACGCTGGAGCACCCCGTGCGCACGGGCCTGTACCGTGCCCACGGGACCCCCGTGCGCACGGGCCTCCCAGGATGGACGGCTGTGATCCCCAATCTGAGCCCCTCTTCATCTACTTCGACCCCAAGACTATATAAACCGTACCTAGGGCTATGTTTAGGGTTAGCAAAGTATGAGATGAGATATTTGTGAGCTTTGCTCCTTCTACCTTCCCACTTGTGGAATCAAGGCCCCTTTGGGAAGAATCCTAGTGGATTTCAAGACCTCCTCTAGGAGAAGACTATCTTTAAGACCTCATCTCCTAGGAGTGGGAAGAACTATGCCATTGTATCTTTCCTTTGATTGTGTTTGTGACTTGTGGATCTTGTATTGCTATTCTAGTGGATGTGTAATTGGGGAATTGTTTGAGTGATTTCCTCTTTGTGTTCTTGAGAGTTTGCCCTTTTCCCCCTCCAAGTGTGAAAAGATCCCCCTCTAGGATTTCATCCTATATCATTTTGGTATCATGAGCAAGGTTGATTCACATCATGGAGTCCCATCCCCCCATTTGCTAGCTTGATTTTGTTGTTTTTCGTCCAAATTCGAAAATCCCCACAAAAATAGCCCAAAAAAATTTCTTGCAATTTGTTGTATCCTGTGAGATTTGGTTGTTTTGATCCACGAATTTGGAGTTTGGCAAGTGGATCTACCCATCTTCCTGCTTCCCCACCTTCCAAACCCTCGAAATTGCCTTAACTTGGAAATTCCCCACGGATCCGGAGCTTTTCATCCGCTCCCAGCACACCCCATGCACACGGGCCCTCGAGACCCCGTGCACACGGGACCCCGTTCACACGGGCCTCACTTACCCCGTGCGCACGGACCATCCAGTAACTTTCGGCCATCTTTTGTTTTGCACCATTTTGCTTCCTTACCAACACTCGTGTTCTTCCGCACTATTTCGCGTGGTTGTTTGAGTTTCGGACCGCGGTTTCTCTTGTGTCCTAAGGTGTTTCGGCTACTTAGGCGCATTTGGACATCATCATCGCCGCCACTCGATCATCAACTCGGACACCACACCGTCTTCAACAACTTCATTCATACCGTTAGATCGGACGGTAACCGCGACGACATCTCACCCTTGCTTTTGCATTGATAACTCGAGCCATTTCGCGTAGCTTACCCATCGAGACTAGCAAGTTGAGAATTGCCGGGCCGCACTATTGTGCACCGTAGTGATCTTGTTATCATCTTAGTGCCATAAGTCTCTCCCATGCATATCTTACATACTTTTCTCATATCATACTTGGCTCTAGCTTCAAAAAAAACAAGAAAAGCTTTTAAGCAAAAGAGGAGCAACAAAGAGCTTGTAAGCAATAGCATCGAGCCATTTTTGCATATCATCTTTGACACCTCTTACATGGCATAGTTGGGATTGAAGACGACACGTTTCTCTTATAGGTTGGTGCACATGCATATCTAGCCCATTTGAGCAATCGAGCTAGCGTCTATCTAGTATTCGCACTACAAGAGCATTTTCCGTGGTTGCACATTTTGAGCTCACCCCTTGGTTGTGCGGATCCCATCTATCTTCCGTGTGTGTGTTCCTAGTGATACCATTGGGTTTGATCTATTTCTTTTTACTTGCATTTTTGTGAATCTTCTCAACCTTATCGACATCTTGACTAACATTTGCTTGAAATTTTTGCCACCATCCTAACCGAGCTCCTCCATAAGCCTTTTACTTGTAGGTGTGAGAAACAATTCCCGATACCAATTCCCCTATTATAGCATCACATGAGATCGTACTTGTTACATCCACAATCTTCGGAAAAGGTAACTTTGGTTTTGTTCTCTCATTTTTCCTACTCACCACCACTTTCTCATGATGGATAGGCCGAGTTCTTCTACCAATCCACTCTTCCTAGAACAAGATGGTGACATGAAAAACTTCGTCACCAAGTCGCAACTCTTTGGCACACATCGAGCTTTGCATCAAGAACAACTTGCTTTGGGCGACCGCATAGACAATCTCGCCACCGACCTACGACAATCCGAGCAACGTACAAGGGACTACTTCGACACATCATTGAGTTCCCTCAAAGATGATATCCGAACCATGATGGTCAATCACTCTTCTACAACTTCGTCCTCTTCAAGACGGAGCCGCTCAAGTCGACACTCCGATGACATCATCTCCGGTTCAAGTACACTGTCTTCGAACACTCTTCAACGTGCCACGCGCAACGAGCATCACACAAACTGCAATCCTCTACGCGACACCGACTCGCAAGAGCATCGACGACGTCAAACCCAAGAAGCCTTTGCACTAGCACGAGAACGGCAACGTCAAACGCCAACATGAAGAGGAAGAACGCGCGCGTCTACACCAAAATGCACAAGATGCCGAGGAACAACGTCAAGAACAACAACTCCGTGACGCTCAAGCACTTGCGACACAACAAGCTCTATGTGATTCGGGTCAAGCCGTTGCCGACCGAGGCCATCAAGCCTGTGAACAAGAGGAAGCATTTCGCGAAGAAATTCAAGAACAAAGATTTCAAGCTCGCGTGCATCGTCAAGTTCCTCCTCGAGCTCGCGAAGCTCCCCCACAAGCTCGCCAACACCATCAAGTTCATCGAGAGCATGAAAACAATGGAAATCCTCCACGACAAGAGCAACATGAGGTTGACAACCCTCCGGGTCAAGAGCACCACTAGTTGAACAATCATCTACAACATGGGCGTCATCATCCCCGACCCCAATACAATGAAGAGCAACGCTACGGCAAGCTCAAGTTCACCATGCCCAGGTTCAAGGGAAGCACCGACCCCAAAGAGTACCTTTCATGGGCATTGAAAGTTGACAAGATCTTCCGTTTGCACAATTATGAAGAAGAGAAGAAGATCGCGATGGCATCCCTTGAGTTCCAAGACTATGTCCTTATTTGGTGGGAACAAGTCATTGAGCGCCGAGAGGCAAGAGGTGATCCACCCATCACTACTTGGGCGCAAATGAAGGATGTCATGAGAGCACGCTTCGTACCTACCTACTACAACCGCGACCTCTTCAAGAAACTCCAACAACTCAAGCAAGGAACCAAGAGCGTTGAAGAATACTACAAGGAGATGGAGATTGCAATGATAAGAGCCAATGTCACGGAAGATGATGAGCAAACAATGGCACGCTTCTTGAATGGCCTCAACCATCCCATCAAGAAGATCGCCGACTTCCAACCATACTCAAATCTCATCGAGCTAGTGCACCAAGCCACCAAAGCGGAACGCCAAGTGCAAGATGACTTCAAATATGCCAAGTACTCATCCAAGACCTACGGCTCCTCTTATCAAGCTCTCGCAACTTCGGCAACTCCTACCTCAACTAGAGCATCACCAAGTACCGGCGACAAGTCAAGTTATAAGAAGACTTCGACAAGCGCAAGTCGTCGTCCTACTACAAGCAACTTCAAGCCAAAAGCTTCATCATCATCTACTCCAACCGATGAGACCATCAAGACAAGTTCCATCAAATGTTTCACATGCGGAGGCCGAGGCCACAAGTCCTTCGAGTGCACAAACAAGCGCACCATGATCCGCAACGACGACGGAACCTACAACTCCATGAGTGAAGGAGAAATGGAATCCCTTGAGCAAGTGGCCATGCACCAATAAGTGAACAACGAAGACAAAGATGATCAAGTCTTTTGTGATGAAGATTCAAGTCCCGCTCTTGTTGTCTCCAAGGTCTTGACTCTTCAACATCAACAAAACGAAGATCAAAGATGCCATATCTTCCACACAAAGGCCGGCATCAACGGACGGTCCGTCTAGGTCATCATCGATGAAGGTAGTTGCCACAACTTAGCAAGTGAAGAACTATGCTCCAAACTCCAATTGGTCAAGATGAAGCACCCTCACCCCTACAAGGTTCAATGGCTAAGTGACACCGGAACCATACAAGTCGAGCATCGAGTACAAGTCTCTTTCAAGATCGGCGCCTATGAAGACACTTTGGAGTGTGATGTCCTTCCGATGACCGTTTGCCACCTCCTTCTTGGGCGGCCATGGCAATTCGACCGAGGTGTCATTCACAATGGGCGTACCAATCACTATAGCTTCAAAATGAAAGGGAAAGAGTTTGTACTACGTCCTATGTCTCCAAGCCAAGTGCTCGCCGACAAGCAAAACACCCATCGTGGAGAGAATAGTGAGCGAGCGAACCACCAAAAAGAGAGTGAGCGCCACAAGCCCAAATTGAGTGCCTCCACGATGAGCGACGAGAAAAACTTAGTCCTATTTGCCACCAAACGTGAGATGAGAGAAGTGTGTGAGAACCCATCAAGTGTCCTACACTATGTCCTATTGTGCAAGGACGAGGCACCAAAAACTAACACCTCTCACAATCTACCTTTGGTGTTATCTTCTCTATTGCAGGAATTTCAAGATATTTTCCCCGATGAGCTACCTCCAGGACTACCTCCACTACGAGGCATTGAGCACCGCATCGACCTCATCCCCGGAGCACCGCTTCCGAACAAAGCTCCCTACCGCATCAACCCCGAAGAAACCAAAGAAATTCAAAGGCAAGTAAAGCATCTCATAGACCATGGACATGTGCGTGAAAGTTTGAGTCCTTGTGTTGTACCGGTCATTCTTGTGCCAAAACGTGACGGTAGCTTTCGCATGTGCTCCGATTGTAGACCTATCAATGCTATCACCGTTCGCTATCGATATCCCATTCCACGCCTAGATGATATGCTAGATGAACTTAGTGGTGCCACTATATTTTCCAAAATTGATCTTAAGAGTGGTTACTATCAAATCCGCATACAAGAAGGTGATGAATGGAAAACCGCATTTAAAACCAAGTTTGGTTTGTATGAGTGGTTAGTCATGCCTATGGGTCTCTCGGAAGCACCGGGCACTTTTATGCGCCTTATGAATCATGTCTTTCGCCCTTACATTGGTATATTTGTTGTGGTTTACTTCGATGACATTCTTGTGTTTAGCAAATCTATCAAAGAGCATGTCACTCATGTCCGCACCGTTTTGCACACTCTTAGAAAAGAGCGCCTCTATGCTAATATGGAGAAATGCCTTTTTGGTGTTGATAAGATTGTTTTCTTGGATTTTGTTGTTTCTTCTAAGGGTGTTCATGTAGATGAGTCCAAGATCAATTCTATTAAGACTTGGCCGCAACCAACCAACTTGCATCAGGTGCGTAGTTTCCTTGGTCTTGCGGGTTTCTATCGTCGCTTTGTGAAGGATTTTAGCACCATTGCTTCGCCTTTGCATGATTTGAGCAAGAAGAATGCGCCTTTTATTTGGGGACCATCCCAAGATATCGCATTCAATGAGCTTAAGAATTTTCTTACTCATGCTCTCGTGCTTGCTTTACCCAACTTCGATAAACCTTTTGAAATTCATTGCGATGCTAGTGGTAATGGCATAGGAGGTGCGTTAACGCAAGAGAAGCGCCCCATAGCTTACTTTAGTGAGAAACTTTCTGGAGCGCAACTCAATTACACTATCTACGACAAAGAGCTATATGATTTAGTCCGCGATTTGCATGAATGGGAACATTACCTTCGTCCCCGTGAGTTTATCATTCATACCGATCATGAGACTCTCAAGTACCTTAAGGGACAAACAAAGTTGAACAAAGGTCATGCTAAATGGAGTGAATTTATTGAGTCTTTTCCCTATGTCATAAAGTACATCAAGGGCAAAGAAAACATCGTAGAGGATGATCTTTCCCGCATATGCATGCTTGTCACGCAACTTGAGTTAGATGTCATTGGCTTCGAGCATATCAAAGACTTGTATGTGCATGATGCAACTTTTTCTACTCCTTATGCCAAGTGTTTGTCGCATACATCTTCGGAATGCTATTACCTAAAAGACGGATATCTTATGGGAGCTAACAAACTTTGCATTCCCGAGTCCTCTCTTCGTTTGTTGCTTTTGCAGGAATCCCATGGAGGACGCTTAATGGGACACTTCGGACACGACAAGACGTTCTCCACGCTCTCGAAGAGCTACTTTTGGCCAAAGATGTTTCAGAACGTCAATCGTTTCACCAACCGGTGTTCTATATGTCGCAAAGCTAAGTCCAAAGCTCAATCTCATGGTCTCTATATGCCTTTACCAATTCCATACCAACCTTGGGAATACATTAGCATGGACTTTGTACTTGGTTTGCCTAGAACTCGAAATGGCAAGGACTCCGTATTTGTTGTTGTGGATCGTTTCTCCAAAATGGCTCATTTCATTCCTTGCAACAAGATAGACGATGCTTCACATGTTGCAAATTTGTTTTGTAGGGAAATATTACGTCTTCATGGAATGCCAAGGACAATTGTCTCGTACCTCGACGTCAAGTTCTTGAGTTACTTTTGGAAGACCTTATGCGCCAAGCTCGGAATCGAGTTACTCTTGTCCACGGCGTACCACCCTCAAACCGACGGCCAAACGGAGGTGACAAACCGTACACTCTCCACTCTACTACGAGTCTTGATCAAGAAGAACATCAAGGAGTGGGAGGAGTGTCTCCCAATCGCCGAGTTCGCCTACAACCATGCAAGACATTCGACTACCGGCAAGTCCCCTTTCGAGGTCGTCTATGGATTCAACCCATTGTCCCCATTGGACATTCTTCCTCTACCACTACAAGAGCGCATCAACATGGACGCGAGCGACCGAGTGAACCACCTCAAGAAGATGCATGAAGATACACGGCACACCATAGAGCGCCAAGTACAATGACTCGCGACCAAGTGCAACTCCAACAAGTCCCCAATGGTGTTCCAACCGGGTGACCTAGTTTGGGTACATCTCCGCAAGGATCGTTTTCCCAAGGACTTCAAGTCCAAGCTACTTCCAAGATCCGATGGCCCATTCAAGGTACTCGCACGCTACAACGACAACGCCTACAAGGTCGACATCCCACAAGACAAGTACAATGTGAGCAACACATTCAACGTCAAAGACTTGGCCAAGTACCATGGTGATGAAGATCACGATCCATGGACGGATCTCTCCCAAGGGGGGGAGATGATGCAGAGCATCCTTCCATCATCCCCATGGACTCTACACCGACACATCAAGCCCCACGTGGACCTATGACAAGAGCTAGAGCACGTCCTTTGGAAACCGAGGTGAACTCCTTCCTACTTAGCTTGCATATGGATATGAATGGAACATTGTTGCTACCTCACCAAGATACGCTATGTCTCATTAGGTACGAAGAGGAACACCACCAAGAGGCTCAGGAGCACCCCCAAGGAGAAGAGGAACCACCCCAAGGCCACGCGGACCAAGACGGAGTGCAACAGCAGCAAAACTGGAAGTCCCAGGTGACCCCATGCGCACGGGCCCCCGAGACCCCGTGCCCATGGACTACCCAGGAAGTTGACGCTGGAGCACCCCGTGCGCACGGGCCTGTACCGTGCCCACGGGACCCCCGTGCGCATGGGCCTCCCAGGATGGACGGCTGTGATCCCCAATCTGAGCCCCTCTTCATCTACTTCGACCCCAAGACTATATAAACCGTACCTAGGGCTATGTTTAGGGTTAGCAAAGTATGAGATGAGATATTTGTGAGCTTTGCTCCTTCTACCTTCCCACTTGTGGAATCAAGGCCCCTTTGGGAAGAATCCTAGTGGATTTCAAGACCTCCTCTAGGAGAAGACTATCTTTAAGACCTCATCTCCTAGGAGTGGGAAGAACTATGCCATTGTATCTTTCCTTTGATTGTGTTTGTGACTTGTGGATCTTGTATTGCTATTCTAGTGGATGTGTAATTGGGGAATTGTTTGAGTGATTTCCTCTTTGTGTTCTTGAGAGTTTGCCCTTTTCCCCCTCCAAGTGTGAAAAGATCCCCCTCTAGGATTTCATCCTATATCATTTTTATTCAAAGCGAACTGTCAAGAGGGCCCCATACCCCTCACTGTGTTAGGGACGCAAAATTAAGGAACATAACACCGGTATGACGGGAACTAGGGTGGAAAGAGTGGAACAAAACACCATGCATAAGGCCGAGCCTTCCACCCTTTACCAAGTATATAGATACGTTAATTAAATAAGAGATATTGTGATATCCCATGATATCCATGATATCCATGTCCCGACATGGAACAACCTATAACTGCACCTGCAACTAGCAATGCTATAAGAGGGGCTGAGCAAAGCAGTAACATAGCCAAACAACGGTTTGCTAGAAAGGGTAAAAGGTTAGAGGCTATCATGGCAATTTGGGAGGCTTGATAAGCAAGTGGTAGGTAGCGCGACATAGCGATAGCATCGAGACAACTAGCATAGCAAAGATAGTAGTGAGATCCAACGTGACGGTCATCTTGCCTGAAATCCCGCTAGGAAGAAGAACGAGTCCATGAAGTAGACGAACCAACGTAGTCGAATGGATCCTCACAATCGCAACATAACCGAAACTATCAAGGAGAAGCGCAACCAGAAAGAAGCAACCATCATGGTAAACAACCATCACATAAACATGACATGATGCGCAACCAAGTATGATGCATGTCCAGTTTAATGATTCATGGCAATGCAAAGTGTAACAAACAATACTAAAAATTAAATGGAGATCAATATGCAATGAGTTGCATATTGACGGAACACCACATTTAATTGTTTAGTTCTCTTACGTTTAATCTACTCAACAATATTAAATGTTGTTAAACATGGCAAAAGGTGAAGCATACATGAACTACCTATTTAAGCAAGTTTGAATGAGGCCGGAAACAACAAACAACAATTCTGGTAAATCCCCACATGTTATTTAGCAATTTAATACAAACAAAATTTTTAAAAGTTGTTATAATGATGCGGATGACATATACAAGTTTTATGCAATTTTAAGAAAATGTCGGCATGAACATGTTATGAAGCATTTCTCAATGTGGCGGCGCGAAAGGGGTGCCACGGCAACGACAATGGAAATGGTGCCACGGCAACATTCCGATGATCCGACAACTCATTGAGATTCCGGTGCACAAGAGCAAGTGTGCGGATGTGCGGAACATGCTAGAGATGGTAGGGTGATCCCGGTTACCAGGTTCCCACGGGTCGACGATATGGCAAACAATGAGGAACGTGCAAGAGATACATCGTGCGCGGGGAGCAACAGATACATGCAACCATCTCATACACACATCATATGCACACGGTCCACGGGTGGTCATCTCGGCGTTATACCTTTGAAGCATACATTTTCGGGGCGGAACAAGTTCACTGCGGTGTAGGGGAAGTAGCCGTTCTTGGGACGTCTTAGTGGAAGTAGTGGTACATGTTGTCTTGCCTAATCCACAGCGGCGTTAGGTTCACTTGACAGTCTTCGGCGATGGTAGTCGTACACATGTTGTGGTCAAACTTGACGGATCCGAGGGCTCCGGGCGACGTGGTACTTGGCATCTCGAAATGGTCTTGACGATCCGAGGAGACGACATGGTTCAGGGCAGTCTCGATCTTGACGGTCTTGGCGAATACTCAGGGTGGTTGTTGGACTTGCGGTTTGGAGGCATCGGTGGTTCCAGGGTACTTGACGAATGCACGTAGTCGCACACGAGTCGTCGTACACTTCACGAGTACGAAAGAGGAACTTGGTGCATCCAAAATGAAGCAACACAAAAGGCCTCGTGTCTTGGTGGTCAACGCAAAGATGCGGCCCTGGATGGAGCTGCGAGCAGAGGACGAACCGGGACTTGGCGCGTGGTGCAACCGATGATCAACGAGGAGGCGAAGATGGAGCAGGTCCGGCAAGGGGGGGGGGGGGGGGGGCGTGCGGCCTGGCAGCGGGACTTGCGACGCTTCGGCGGCAGGAGGGAGAAGGGCGCGGGGCAGGCAAGAAGGCGCGCGGCGCCTGCTGGCAAGGTCGGGGACGCTAGCTTGGTCCGTGGCCTCGGCAGGGGGTCGGGGCGCGAGCTCCTGAGGCGGCCATGGCCTGCAAGCTAGCGGTGAGCGCGGGCACGAGAGCCGAAGGAGGCGGTGCGCGGGAGGAGAAGCATGGCGCGGTGGAGAAACGATGGGCCAGCACGGAGGCCTCCATGGCCGGCGGCCATGCGGGTCTTGTAAGGTGAAGGGGCGCCGCGGGAGGCAGCGGCGAGCTTGAGGGTCAGCAGCGCGCATGGAGGATCTGCGATGCCTGGGCGACGCTGGTAGCCTCCGACGGCACCGGATCGAAGGCGAAGGAGGTCGCGGGATGCTGATCCAGACCGGATCCGGGCGAAGGACGGTTAGCCTAGGCGCAGGTCACCGGATCGGGAGGCATGGCGCTGTGTGCGTGCATCTGTGAGTGTGGCGGCGGTGCCAGGAGGAAGGAGGACGAAGGGGGAGATGGGGATCGATCGGGAGGAGCTCCCTGGTGCTAGGTTAAGGAGGAGGAGGAGGGCCGGTCTGGTGGACTCCGGGGGAAGGATGGGCCGACCTGGTGGGCTGCGCTGGAATCTCTCTCCCTCTATCTTATTTTCTATAAACAGAAAATAACAAAGAATAAAAGGAGAAGAAAGGAGGTGTTGGGGAAGAAGTTGGACACGCAGATAATTTCCTGGACCCACAAAAATGAGCTTGATCCAAGAAGATAGAAGTTGGCATGAATTCAAGATTTAAATTGAAACTGATTTGAATATCATTCAAATGGGTTTGAATTGGGACTAGGTTTTAGAAGTGCTCAAAAATGTTGAGAATATAGAAAGAGCCTCGATAGATGGGAAAAGAATTATAGGCAAGGTTAGAGAGTTAAAACTTGAAGAAGGAAACGAAGGGATTTAACATGCATGTGTGTTGTGGTAAATTCCAAATTAATGGAATATAATTTTATAGCTCCCTAATAATATTGGGAGGATATATGTTATAAAGAGAAATCACCATGTACATTTCCCTTGATTTAAATGGACCGAAGATCCATACAATTTATTTTGTTGAGTTTTAAAACGAGTTGCATCATGACATGATGCAATGCGAATGATGACATGATGCGATGCAACAAACAAATAAAAAACGGGGCAACGAAAAACATGGAAGGCTGGAGCGCCCGTCTCGGGTCATCACAATGATGGGTCATGTGACCCCTGTTTGTAATATAATGCTATGCTGGCTCTTCTGGTCCTTTATCTATATGAGTTGTTGAGTTATGTGTTGGGGATCGTTGCAGAAATTAAAAAATTTCTACGCATCACCAAGATCAATCTATGGAGTTTACTAGCAACGAGAGGGTGTGCATCTTCATACCTTTGAAGATCGCGATGCGGAAGCGTTGCAAGAACGCAGATGAAGGAGTTGTACACGAAGCGATTCAGATCGTGGCCGAATCCGATCTAAGCACCGAACAACGGTGCCTCCGCGTTCAACACATGTGCAGCCCGGTGACGTCTCCCGCACCTTGATCCAGCAAGGAGAGAGAGAGGTTGGGGAAGACTCCGTCCAGCAGCAGCACAACGGCGTGGTGGTGGTGGAGGAGCATGGCACTCTAGCAGGGCTTCGTCAAGCACTGCGAGAGACGAGCAGGGAGAGGGGTAGGGCTGCGTCAGGAGAGAGGGAGACTCGTGTCTCTGGCAGCCCCAAAACCCCCACTATATATAGGGGAAGGGGAGGGGGTGCCGGCCGCCTAGATCCATCTAGAGGGGGGTGGCGGCCCCTCGGGGGGGGCAGCGGCCCCCTTAGGGTTTTCAACTAGGGGGGCGCCCGCCCCCCTCCCCCCCGAGGGGGGCAGCGGCCCCCTAGGGTTTCCAACCCTAGGTGCCTTGGGCCCTTGGGGGGGCGCACCAGCCCACTAAGGGGCTGGTTCCCACCCAACTACAACCCATTAGGTCCTTCGGGGTATGTGGACCCTCCCGGTGGATCCCCCGGAACCCCTTCGATGGTCCCGGTACAATACCGATGAACCCCGAAACCTTTCCGGTGACTGAAACTAGACTTCCCATATATAAATCTTTACCTCCGGCCATTTCGGAACTCGTCGTGACGTCCGGGATCTTATCCGGGACTCCGAACAACATTCAGTAACCACGTACATCTATTCCCTATAACCCTAGCGTCATCGAACCTTAAGTGTGTAGACCCTATGGGTTCGGAAACTATGCAGACATGACGGAGACATCTCTCCGGCCAATAACCAACAGCGGGATCTGGATACCCATGTTGGCTCCCACATGTTCCACAATGATCTCATCGGATGAACCACGATGTTAAGGATTCAATCAATCCCGTATACGATTCCCTTTGTCTACCGGTATAGCACTTGCCCGAGATTCGATCGTCGGTATACCGATACCTTGTTCAATCTCGTTACGGCTAGTCTCTTTACTCATTCCGTAACACATCATCCTGTGACCAACCCCTTAGTCACATTGAGCTCATTACGATGATGTCTTACCGAGTGGGCCCAGAGATACCTCTCCGTCATACGGAGTGACAAATCCCAGTCTCGATTCGTGCCAACCCAACATATACTTTCGGGGATACCCGCAGTGTACTTTTATAGCAACCCAGTTACATTGTGACGTTTGGCACACCCAAAGTACTCGTACGGTATCCGGGAGTTGCACAATCTCATGGTCTAAGGAAAAAGATACTTGACATTAGAAAAGCTTTAGCAGACGAACTACACGATCTTGCGCTATGCTTAGGATTGGGTCTTGTCCATCACATCATTCTCCTAATGATGTGATCCCGTTATCAATGACATCCAATGTCCATGGTTAGGAAACCGTAACCATCTATTGATCAACGAGCTAGTCAACTAGAGGTTCACTAGGGACATGTTGTGGTCTATGTATTCACACATGTATTACGATTTCCGGATAACACAATTATAGCATGAACAATAGACAATTATCATGAACAAGGAAATATAATAATAACCATTTTATTATTGCCTCTAGGGCACATTTCCAACATTATGTTGTGATGCCATGTTGTACAACACATACTTGCATGTTATGCGTACGTGTAATGTGTATTCCTATGTGTGGGATCCGACACCTAGTTGGTTATTCTAGGTAGCCTTTCTTATGGGGAAATGTCTCCTAGTGCTTCCACTTAGCCATGGTAGCTTGCTACTGCTCTGGAACACTTAGGCTGGCCGGCATGTGTCCTTGTTCGTTCTTGTGTCTGTCCCTTCGGTGAAATGTCACGCGTTGTTCCTTTAAGTCCTTGTAGCTTGCTGCGACTTGGATTCATACATTGATGATCGACACGTTCGTTGCCGGGTCATGTATGCCTATCCCTGTAAGTTAGTGCTACCTTGGATTCACGACTAGTCATGTCAGCCCGGGTTCTCTGTCATATGGATGCTAGTGACACTATCATATATGTGAGCCAAAAGGCGCAAACGGTCCCAGGCCAGGTAAGGTGGCACCCGTGGGAATACCGTGCATGAGGTCGCAAAGTGATATGATGTGTTACATGCTAGATCGGTGTGACTTAGGATCGGGATCCCGACATGGGCCTTCTTCTGTACAGAGTGTCATCGACAAACTGGTACATACTGGCCCTCTAGGCTACTCTTTCAGCTTCATCTTGGTCGCCAAGAAGCTCTCCGGTTTGGAGAAGTGGACTATGTGCCTTTCCCAAGTTGGAGCCTGGGGCTCGGTAACAAGGACTAGCGGCACCTCCTCTGCTGCGGGAGCACCTGCCTCGTTCGTGGGGTCCATGGGCCCAGCTACGGGAGCGGCGAGGAGTTGTTGCCGGCAGGGTCTCTGCCAAGAGCGGGCGGCTCTACCGGGAGAGGCTTACCGGATTCCAACTTTCTCCTTATTTGGGCCATTGTTGACGGGGATACAGAGGGCTGAGTAAGATGGAGAACAAAAGTCCTTGGTTCCACCGGAAGCTTCTGCACAACACACTTTCGTAGATGATCAGCTATGCTGTTTTCCGCATGGGGTACGTGCTCTATTTGCAATCCATCAAAGTGTTTCTCCAATCTTCTCACTTCCTCGACGCATGCCTCCATCAATGTACTTTGGTAATCCTTGTTGACTTGTCTGACCACAAGCTGTGAATCTCCTCGAATGATCAGCTTCTTAATTCCCAATTCTGCTGCAATCTTGAGCCCGACAAGGAGCCCTTCCAACTCTGCTTTATTGTTGGTTGCCTCTTCCCAGGAAAAATGCATCTGGATGACGTACTTCAAGTGCTCCCCGGAGGGGGAACAAGAAGCATGCCAGCCCCTGCACCTTGTAGGAAAAAGGCACCATCAAAATACATAATCCATTCTTGGGGCGATTCCTTGCTGGGGATAGCTGTCTCTGGCACTTCCTCATCAGGGGTTGGTGTCCATTCTTCAATAAACTCCGGCAATGCCCTGCTCTGGATTGTTGCTGTGCTCTCAAACTTCAAACAAAAGCTGGATAACTCCAAAGCCCAATCCACTATTTTGCTAGTAGCCTCAGGGTTTCGGAGTATCCTTTGCAATGGGAAGCGAGTGACAACCGTGATTTCATGGGCTTGTAAGTAGTGGTGTAGTTTCCTTGAGGCCATGATGAGGCCAAAGATCAACTTTTGCACGCCAGACTACCTCGATCTAGCCCCTTGTAGCAAGGAGCTGACGAAGTACACTGGGCGTTGCACCACTTTCTTCCTTGCCGCATCCTTGGGGTCAATCTCGCTGTCGTGCTCATTTCTGCCCTGATCCTTTTCTGACTCTGTCGGTCTTTGCTCATTCTCTGCTGCATCGACTTCCCACTGTGCCACCAAAGCTGCGCTAACCACTTGGTTGGTTGCTGCCAAGTATAGCAACAACAGCTCTTGCGGTTTGGGAGCAACAAAGGTAGGCATAGAGGACAAGTAGGTCTTCAACTCTTGCAAAGACGCATATGCTTCCAGTGTCCACTTCATGGGCCCTGCCTTCTTCAAAAATTTGATGAACGGCAGGCTGCACTTGGAAGACTTGGAGATGAATCTGCTTAGCACGGCAATGCATCCTGTCAGACGCCTCACAACCTTGACTGTCCTTGGCGCCTGGATCTGCTCGATGGCCTTAATCTTGTTAGGGTTGGATTCGATCCCCCAGTGGGACACAAAGAACCCAAGAAGCTTGCCAGAGGGAACGCCAAACACACACTTCTCTAGGTTGAGCTTCAAGTTGATCTTGCACAGATTAGCAAATGTCTCCTTCAAATCCTGAACAAGGGTGGCTCTATCCTTGGTCTTGACCACAATATCATCCACATACGCTTCGGTGTTTCTGTGCAGTTGTGGCTCAAAACCAATCTGGACTGCACTGCGAAAGTGGACCCGACACTCTTCAATCCAAACAGCGTGCGGACAAAACAATACGCATGATACGTCTCCAACGTATCTATAATTTTTGATTGTTCCATGGTATTATATATTCTGTTTTGGATGTTTAATGGTCTTTATTATAAACTTTTATATTATTTTTGGGACTAACCTATTAACAGGAGGCCCAACCCAAATTGCTTTTTTTGCCTATTTTAGTGTTTTGCAGAAAAAGAATATCAAACAGAGTCCAAACAGAATGAAACCTTCAGGAGTGTGATTTTTGGAACAAACGTGATCCAGAGGACTTGGAGTGGAAGTCAAGCAACCAACGAGGAAGCCACGAGGCAGGGGGCGCGCCTACCCCCTGGGCGCGCCCTCCACCCTCGTGGGCCCCTCATGGCTCCACCGACCTACTTCTTCCTCCTATATATACCTATGTACCCTGAAAACATCGGAGAGCACCACGAAAACCTAATTCCCCCGCCGCAACCTTCTGTACCCATAAGATCCCATCTTGGGGCCTTTTCCGGCGCTCCGCCGGAGGGGGCATTGATCATGGAGGGCTTCTACATCAACACCATAGCCTCTCCAATGATGTGTGAGTAGTTTACCTCAGACCTTCGGGTCCATAGTTATTAGCTAGATGGCTTCTTCTATCTCTTTGGATCTCAATACAAAGTTCTCCTCGATCTTCTGGAGATCTATTCGATGTTACTCTTTTTGCGGTGTGTTTGTCGAGATCCAATGAATTGTGGGTTTATGATCAAGATTATCTATGAACAATATTTGAATCTTCTCTGAATTATTTTATGTATGATTGGTTATCTTTGCAAGTCTCTTCGAATTATCAGTTTGGTTTGGCCTACTAGATTGATCTTCCTTGCAATGGGAGAAGTGCTTAGCTTTGGTTTCAATCTTGCGGTGCTCGATTGTAACACCCCGGATATGACTTTCCAATTTGTATCCAACTCTTGCCGTTTCCGGCGTTAAGTTATTTATTTTCTCGGGTTCGGGTTTTGTCTCCGTGTGTTGTTGTCGTTGTCATGCATCTCATATCATGTCATCATGTGCATTGCATTTGCATACGTGTTCGTCTCATGCATTCGAGCATTTTCCCCATTGTCCGTTTTGCATTCCGGCGCTTCGTTCTCCTCCGGTGGTCATTTCTATCTTTCTTTCGTGTGTGGGGATTAAACATTTCCGGATTGGACCGAGACTTGCCAAGCGGCCTTGGTTTAATACCGGTAGACCGCCTGTCAAGTTTCATACCATTTGGACTTCGTTTGATACTCCAACGGTTAACCGAGGGACCGAAAAGGCCTCGTGTGTGTTTCAGCCCAGCACCCCTCCAATTTGGCCCAAAACCCACCAAAAACCTCTCCGTCATCTAGAGCGTTCGATCACGATCGCGTGGCTGAAAACCGCACCTCATTTGGACTCTCCTAGCTCCCTCTATGCCTATATATAGACCCCCTCCATTCGATCCCCTCCCCAAACCCTAAAATCCCAGATCCGCCGCCGCCGGACAAAAATTCGCCGGGCCGGACACGTCCGACCCGCGCCGCCGCCACGTGTCACCGCCTGAGTGGACCGCCGCCTCCTCCACCGCGCGGCCCGGGGAGCCCGTCGCCGGCCCCCGCGCCCGGATCCGCGGCGCCGCCGCGCCTTCGCCCCGCCGCCGCCTTCGACCGCTCCGGCCGCCGCACTCCTCCAGCTCCGCCGCGCCATCGCCGGACCTCGCCGGCGCGAGCTCGCCGCCACCCGAGCTCGCCGGCCCGGTCCCCGCCGCCCGCGCCGCCGAGTCGCCGCCCCGGCAAGCCTCCTCCTCCTCCTCTCAAGGCCCTCTCCGGCAAGTCCCTGCTCCGGCGAGCTCGAGCGAACTCCGGCCGACGAACCTCGAACCGCGTGCCCCGGATCTGGATCTGGATCCCGACGTTTGAATTTTTGCCCGAAACTCTAGTTCATGTTGCCCTGTTCATCGTGCCATAACTTTACATCCGTAGCACCGTTTTGGGCATATAGCATATCAAAATGTTCATCTCAGAGAGCACATCATTTCATTCCATTGCATCATTTTCATTTGAGTTCATCTTGATGCCCGAAATGCTGTTAGAAGAGTGCTACTTGAGATATTTGTCAGATCTGCTGCTCCATTTAGATTTTTGTCATTTTTGCCATGATTAATGTGCTCAAGCGATTTCATCTCATCTTTCCAGTGGCACATTTGGATTCCCAAGTTGAGGCCAGGTTCATGTTCCTTGTCAAATCTTGCATATGCATCCCGCATCGCATCCCGCATAGCATACCATGTTTGCATCATATTGTTTGAGCTTCTTGCACGTGGTTGATTGTGTCCTTGTTGCTTGTTTGTCTTGTTTGGGTAGAGCCGGGAGACGAGTTCGCTAACGAGGAGCCCGTTGAGTTTGCTTTCGAGGATCCAGTCAACTCTGACAACTTTGCAGGCAAGATGATCATACCCTCGAAATCACTACTATCTTTGCTTTGCTAGATGCTCGCTCTTTTGCTATGCCAATGCTACGATGCCTACCACTTGCTTTCAAGCCTCCCAAATTGCCATGTCAAACCTCTAACCCACCATGTCCTAGCAAACCGTTGATTGGCTATGTTACCGCTTTGCTCAGCCCCTCTTATAGCGTTGCTAGTTGCAGGTGAAGATTGGAGGCCGTTCCTTGTTGGAACTTTTATTTACTTGTTGGGATATCATTATATTAGTGTTATCTTAATGCATCTATATACTTGGTAAAGGGTGGAAGGCTCGGCCTCTCGCCTAGTGTTTTGTTCCACTCTTGCCGCCCTAGTTTCCGTCATATCGGTGTTATGTTCCCGGATTTTGCGTTCCTTACGCGGTTGGGTTATAATGGGAACCCCTTGATAGTTCGCCTTGATTAAAGCTTTTCCAGCAATGCCCAACCTTGGTTTTACCATTTGCCACCTAGCCTCTTTTTCCCTTGGGTTTCCGGAGCCCGAGGGTCATCTTATTTTAGCCCCCCGGGCCAGTGCTCCTCTGAGTGTTGGTCCAACTAGAGTCCTGTGCAGCGCCCCCTCGGGGAAACTCGAGGTTTGGTTTTAGTTGTATGGAGCGCTCATCTGAGTGTGCCCTGAGAACGAGATATGTGCAGCTCCTATCGGGATTTGTCGGCACATTCGGGCGGTGTTGCTGGATTGTTTTAACCTGTCGAAGTGTCTTGAAGAACCGAGGATACCGAGTCTGATCGGAACGTCTCGGGAGGAGGTCTATTCCTTCGTTGACCGTGAGAGCTTGTCATGGGCTAAGTTGGGACTCCCCTGCAGGGATTTGAACTTTCGAAAGCCGTGCCCGCGGTTATGGGCAGATGGGAATTTGTTAATGTCCGGTTGTAGATAACTTGAACCTTAACTTAATTAAAATGAATCAACTGAGTGTGTTACCGTGATGGCCTCTTCTCGGCGGAGTCCGGGAAGTGGACACGGTGTTGGAGTAATGTTTGCGCAGGTTGTTCTCTAGTTTCTCGCTCGCGCTTTGCCTCCTCTTCTCGCTCTCTTTTGCGAATAAGTTAGCCACCATATATGCTAGTCGCTTGCTGCAGCTCCACATATATTTACCTTGCCATACCTATAAGCTTAAATAGTCTTGATCGCGAGGGTGCGAGATTGCTGAGTCCCTGTGGCTCACAGATTACTATTACACCAGATGCAGGGCCTGATGATTCCGCTCCAGGTGACGCGCTTGAGCTCAAGTGGGAGTTCGACGAGGACTCTCAACGATACTATGTTTCCTTTCCTGATGATCAGTAGTGGTGCCCAGTTGGGGGTGATCGGGACCGTGTCGCATGTTGGGTTATCTTTTTATTTTGGTGCCGTAGTCGGGCCATGAGTGTTTGGATGATATAATGTTATTTATGTACATGATTGACATGGCGAGTGTAAGCCAACTATGTTATCTCCCCTTTTATTATCTATATTACATGGGATGTTGTGAAGATTGCCTAACTTGCGACATATGCCTTCAATGCGATTATGCCTCTAAGTCATGCCTCGACACGTGGGAGATATAGTCGCATCAAGGGTGTTACAAGTTGGTAATCAGAGCCTTCCCCGACCTTAGGAGCCCCATTGCTTGATCGTTTTTAGCAGCCGAGTTGTGTCTAGAAAAATGTTTTGAGTCATTTAGGAATTATATATCAGAGAGTTTAGGAATTCTTTTTACTTCCCAGTCTCCTCATCGCTCTGGTAAGGCATCCTGACGTAGAGTTTTGACTCTTCTCTTCTCAAATTTCACTAAAAAAAATTTAGGATCACGCGGGTATCTTGGAATCGTTCCGATGGTTTTATGATGAGAACATTGTCTTGGTGCCTCCTGTCAGGGGTTTTGTGGAAGTGTCTCGGGGAGTTGAGCTCTGAGGTGTTGTTGTCATAATTTTATCGTTGCAGTTCTAGAATACCTGAGTTTAGTACGCCGACAACGAAAATCTCTTTTATGCAGTTCGTTGGTGAGATAACCTCGACGCCACCCAGTACTGGGGCGGGAATTCGGGAGTATAGCTATAACTTGTATAACGGATGCTTTTCGAAGGTTGAGGTAGATGGTTTCCGAAGTTTTTCTCGGTTATGTGTTGAAGGATGGATACAGCTGGATGTAGGATTTGCTAGATTTGGGTGAGATATTATGCTTCCCTGTATCCCCAACACCTGATTGCATAACCGGAAAGGTTCGGGAGTTTTCATAGGTGGGAATTCTAGTAGCTCTAGTTCTTCTTCCACGGATATTTGGTTTGAGATTGGGATTTCTTACCGATTATTCGTTCTTGATCCGTACCTTGTTGATTTATTTCTCTACCTTAATTCTAAGTGGCTTCTCAATTTATGGATATGTGACCATTTCAAGAGGAATGCATTCGTTCATTTTGTTCGGACGTGAAGACTATATGTTGCAATTTTCATTCCGTTGGATTCAGCTTCAATATTTGTCTATCAATGTGCTAATGGATATCAACCTCTTCAGGATGGCTCCTCCAACGCGCACGACTCCGAATCCTGATCCGCCACCACCTCCACCTCCTCCGGAGGCATGGCAAGCTGTGATGGCCGCAACCAATGCAAACACACAGTTGATCATGCAAATTCTCCAAGAGCGCAATCAAGGCAACCAAGGGAACCAAGGCAACAATCAGAATCACTTTGCTACACTCAACCAGTTCCTTGCTAACGGGCCAAAGACTTTCAGCAATTGTGTTGAGGCAACCGATGCTGACGATTGGCTTGTGGATCTGTGCAAGCATTTCGAGTGCAGTAATGTCAGGCCTGAGGACTTTGTCAAGTTCGCTTCCTTCCAACTCAAAGATCAAGCTGCAGAATGGTTCCAGCAGTACAAGGATTCCAGAGGTGGACGTGTTATCACCTGGGATGAATTCCGTCAAGATTTCCGAGCTCACCATATCCCTCAGAGCGTGGTTGAAAGCAAGCATGGGGAATTCCGCAACCTGAAGCAAGGCTCTTTGTCTGTCTATGACTACAACAAGTTGTTTCAGAAGCTCGCCCGCTTTGCCAAGAAGGACGTCCCTGATGAGAAGAGCATGATATACCAGTTCAGGGGTGGTCTCAGAGAAGAAATCCAGCTCGCTCTTGTTCTTTTTGAGCCTTTGAGGTACGATGAGTTCTACAACATGGCATTGAAGCAAGAGGCTGCTCAACTGAGATGTGATGCTTCCAAGAAGCGAGTCAGAGATGCTACTCCTTCTTCCTCTACTCAAGTGGCCAAGCAGCAGAAGTATTGGCTTCCTCCTCCTCCGTTCCGTCAGCCGTATCAGCAGAAGAGCAAAGGTGGCAGTGGATCTTCCCACCCACCCAACCCTGGCTTTCAGAACAAGACTTCGTCTCAAGCTCCAAGATCGAGTGCTCCATATCACCGTCCGCTTTCAGAGGTCACGTGCAACAAGTGCCAACAGAAGAGTCACTATGCCAACAAGTGTTTCAACCAGAGGCGTCTTCCTCCTCCTCCTGTCAGATCGGCAAGTACAGCTGTGGTCAAGCATAACCCCAAGCACGCCAAGGTCAACTTGATGAACGCAGCTCAGGCAGAGGATTCATCAGATGTCATTATGGGTAACCTTCCTGTTAACGATATTCCCGCAAAAGTTCTTTTTGACACTGGTGCATCGCATTGCTTCATTTCCAAACCTTTTGCATCAAAGTATGAGTGCGATTATCAGTATCTGCAAAGTTCCTTGCAAATTGTGTCACCGGGCAAGCAGATGACAGCTAACACCTGCGTCCCGGAGGTTACTATCACCTTGGGCGACTACAAGTTCCTTTCTTCCCCAATTGTTCTTGGTAACTCAGATATTGATCTTATTCTCGGGATGGATTGGCTTTCTAAGCACAAGGCGCATCTTGATTGTGCTGCCAGGTAGATTCAATTGACTCATTCGTCTGAGGATGTAATTGTCTTTGCCGCTCGGGATAATACAATCCGTCTGTTTTCTCTCAATGAGAAGGGTGAACTCGATGCTATCTCGCAGATTCCAGTCATTTGCGAATATCAAGACGTCTTTCCCGAAGAGCTTCTAGGAATGCCTCCGCACCGGCCAGTTGAATTCGTTATTGATCTTGAGCCCGGCACGGAACCTGTGTGCAAGCGTCCTTACAAGCTCGGACCTGAAGAGTTGAAGGAGCTGAAGAAGCAACTCGATATTCGAGAAAGAATGGGTCTCATCCGGCCTAGTTCTTCTCCGTAGGGTTGTGGTGTTCTTTTTGTGAAGAAGAAGGATGGAACGGACCGACTTTGTGTTGATTACCGTCCATTGAACAAGAAGACCATCAAGAACAAATATCCACTTCCCAACATCAACGAGCTGTTCGAACAACTCAAAGGTGCCCAAGTATTCTCCAAGCTTGATCTCCGTATGGGTTATCATCAGATTCGAATCCGTGAGCAAGATATTCCCAAGACGGCCTTCAGGACAAGCTATGGTTCATATGAATACACTTTCATGTCTTTTGGCCTCGTCAACGCTCCTCCGACGTTCTCTCGCATGATGAACTTCATCTTCAATGCCTACACCAATGACTTCATTTTGGTCTATCTCGACGACATTCTGGTTTTCTCGAAGAACAAGGAAGATCATGCCAAGCACTTGCGTTTGGTACTCGATAAGTTGAGGGAACACAAGTTCTACGCCAAGTTCTCCAAGTGCGAATATTGGCTCGATGAGGTTCTTTATCTTGGTCATATCATCTCTGCCAAGGGCATTGCGGTGAATCCTGAGAAGGTGTCTGCAATTGTGAATTGGGAACCTCCTCAGAACATGAAGCAACTCCGTAGCTTCCTCGGTCTCGCAAGCTATTGTCGAAGATTCGTTGAAAACTTTTCTAAGATCGCGAAGCCTCTCTCAAATCTTCTCCAGAAGCACGTCAAGTACGTTTGGTCTCCGGAGTGTGACATTGCTTTCAACACTTTGAAAGAGAAATTGATCACTGCTCCAGTTCTCACTCCGCCTGATGAATCCAAGCCGTACGAGGTCTTTTGTGATGCCTCTCTCCAAGGTCTTGGCGCAGTGTTGATGCAAGAGAAGAAAGTTGTTGCTTATACCTCTCACCAATTGAAGCCTAATGAGAAGAACTACCCCACTCATGATCTCGAGTTGGCGGCAGTTGTGCATGCTCTTTTGACTTGGAGACATCTCTTATTGGGAAGAAAAGTAGACATTTTCACTGATCACAAAAGTCTCAAGTACATCTTCACTCAGCCTAATCTCAACCTCAGGCAAACTCGATGGGTCGAAATGATTCAAGAGTATAATCCGAGTATCGAGTATACTCCAGGCAAGGCCAATGTGATTGCTGACGTATTGAGCAGAAAGGCTTATTGCAACAGTCTGATTCTCAAGCCTTATCAACCCGAGCTTTGTGAAGCTTTTCGCAAACTTAATCTGCAAGTTGTTCCTCAGGGTTTCCTCGCCAACCTTCAAATCTCTCCTACCTTGGAAGACCAGATTCGCCAAGCCCAGCTTCTTGATGCTATGGTGAAAAAGGTGAAGATTGGGATTGCCAAGAGTCAACCCAAGTACAAGTGCTACCGCCTTGATGACAAGGACACTCTCTTCTTCGAGGATCGTATTGTTGTGCCCAAAGGTGAACTTCGTAAAGTGATCATGAACGAGGCTCACAATTCTCTCCTTTCCATCCACCCTGGGAGCACGAAGATGTATCAGGACCTCAAGCAGGCTTATTGGTGGACTCGAATGAAGCGCGAGATTGCTCAATTCGTGAATGAATGTGATGTCTGCAGAAGAGTGAAGGCAGAACACCAAAGGCTAGCAGGTCTCCTCCAACCTCTTACCATTCCATAATGGAAGTTTGACCACATTGAAATGGACTTCGTGACTGGGTTTCCAAAGTCCAAGCGTGGCAATGATGCTATATTCGTTGTCATCAACAAACTCACTAAAGTGGCTCACTTTCTACCTATCAAAGAGTCAATCACTGCAGCTCAGTTGGCGGAACTCTATACCTCTCGGATTGTCTCTCTGCACGGTATTCCACAAGTGATCTCTTCCGACCGTGGCAGCATCTTTACCTCCAAGTTTTGGGATTCTTTTCAGAAGGCCATGGGCACGAACATCCGCTTCAGCACAACTTTCCATCCTCAAACTAGCGGTCAAGTCGAGCGTGTCAACCAGATTCTTGAAGATATGCTCAGGGCTTGTGTGATCTCCTTCGGCATGAAGTGGGAGGATTGTCTTCCTTATGTTGAATTCCCCTACAACAACAGTTTTCAAGCAAGTTCGGGCAAGGCCCCATTTGAAATTCTGTATGGCAGGAAGTGCCGTACCCCTCTCAACTGGTCTGAAACCGGTGAACGTCAGCTTTTGGGAAATGACTTAAGCACAGAGGCAGAGGAAATGTGCAAAGTCATTCGTGATAACCTCAAAGCAGCCCAATCCCGCCAGAAGAGCTACTATGATAGTAAGCACCGTGATTTGGCTTTCGAGTTCGGAGATCATGTTTACCTCCGCGTCTCTCCTATGAAAAGTACTCGTCGCTTCGGTATCAAAGGGAAGCTTGCCCCCAGATACGTGGGACCTTTCAAGATTGTCAGCAAGAGAGGCGATCTCGCCTATCAACTCGAGCTTCCTTCAAACTTTGCAAATGTTCATGATGTGTTCCATGTCTCTCAGCTCCGAAAGTGCTTCAAGACTCCTGACCGCACCGTCAAGCTCGAGGACATTGAGCTCCAAGAAGATCTCTCTTATCGTGAGCACCCAGTTGCTATTCTTGAAGAGACTGAACGCAAGACTCGCAACAAGTCAATCAAATTTCCTCAAAGTCAAGTGGTCACACCATTCCGACCGTGAAGCTACCTAGGAACGCGAGGATCACCTCCGTTCTGAGTACCCGACGTTCTTTCAGTCCTAGATCTCAGGACGAGATCCTTTCGTAGTGGTGGAGTGTTGTAACACCCCGGATATGACTTTCCCAATTTGTACTCCAACTCTTGTCGTTTCCGGCGTTAAGTTATTTTATTTTCTCGAGTTCGGGTTTTTGTCTCCGTGTGTTGTTATCGTTGTCATGCATCTCATATCATGTCATCATATGCATTGCATTTGCATACGTCTTCATCTCATGCATTCGAGCATTTTCCCCGTTGTCCGTTTTGCATTCCGGCGCTTCGTTCTCCTCCGGTGGTCAATTCTACATTTGTTTCGTGTATGGGGATTAAACATTTCTGGATTGGACCGAGACTTGCCAAGCCGCCTTGGTTTACTACCGGTAGACCGCCTGTCAAGTTTCGTACCATTTGGACTTCGTTTGATACTCCAACGGTTAACCGAGGGACCGAGAAGGCCTCGTGTGTGTTGCAGCCCAACACCCTTCCAATTTGGCCCAAAACCCACCAAAACTTGCTCCATCATCTAGAGCGTTCGATCACGATCGCGTGGGACCGCACCTCGTTTGGACTCTCCTAACTCCTCCTATGCCTATTTAAAGACCCTCCATTCGAAATCCCGGGCGAAACCCTAAAATCCCAGATCCGCCGCCGCCGGACAAAAATTCGTCGGGCCGGACACGTCCGACCCGCGCCGCCACCGCCACGTGTCGCCGCCCGGGTGGACCGCCGCCTCCTCCACCGCGCGGCCTGGGGAGCCCGTTGCCCGCCCCCGCGGCCCGGACCCGCGACGCCGCCGCGCCTTCGCCCCGCCGCCGCCTTCGACCGCTCCGGCCGCCGCACTCCTCCAGCTCCGCCGCGCCATCACCGGAGACCTCGCCGGCGCGAGCTCGCCGGCCCGGTCCCGCGCCGCCCGCCGCCGCCGAGTCGCCGCCCCGGCCCCTCCTCCTCGCCGGCCGGCCCCTCCTCCTCTCAAGGCCCCTCTCCGGCAAGTCCCTGCTCCGGCGACCTCGAGCGAACTCCGGCCGACGAACCTCGAACCGCGTGCCCCGGATCTGGATCTGGATCCCGACGTTTGACTTTTTGCCCGAAACCCTAGTTCATGTTGCCCTATTCATCATGCTATAACTTTGCATCCGTAGCACGGTTTTGGGCATATAGCATATCAAAATGTTCACCTCAGAGAGCACATCATTTCATTCCATTGCATCATTTTCATTTGAGTTCATCTTGATGCCCGAAATGCTGTTAGAAGAGGACTACTTGAGATATTTGTCAGATCTGCTGCTCCATTTAGATTTTTGTCATTTTTGCCATGATTAATGTGTGCATGATATGCCCATGAGCTCTACATATGTTTTGTTAAGGGTTTTGCCATCTTTTCAGAGGTGCAACCCATGTATTTTTGTGATGTGTGTGGTGACTAGCACAAGCTTGCCATGTGAGGCACTTGGTAATGCTGATTTCAGGGACTTGGCATTTCCACTAAGTCCTTGAGCTGTTTATCTCATATGGCAATATGTTCATGTTGTTTCCTAGTGATCCGTGCCTCTTTTGAGGATGATCAGTAAGGATGTTTTGTTAATCTTGTAGTGCTCTATACATCCATGTCTTTGTTTGCAATTATGGAGCACCCTAGCTTGAGTCAATCGAGCTCTACTTTTGCTACTTCATAAATCTGGGCAGATTGTCTACTTGTTAGTGATTTTGCTGAGGATGTTGTAGTTGATCCGTGCATGCCATGCTATTGTTTTTGCCATGTCTAGCTTGTATTTTGTGCATTCTTGATGGGTGTATGCTTAGTTTGCCATGACTTGCTCCGTAGTGAGTGCATCGAGCTCGTAAACATGCCTACTTGATATCTGTTTTCAGCATGCTCCAGTTTTCACTAAGTCTGAGAACTGTTTATGTTTTTTCCATGTTCACATGCTTGCAATTGTATTTTCTGATCCCTTTTGGCTCAAGGTCACTAAGGGACTTTTGTTAAGCTCTTTGAGTAGCTCCATGCCATGCTTTACTTTTCCATGTTCAGGTCCTATAGCATGTAGTTTTGATACTTCGAAGAGTGCTACTTGATCTGAAATTCCATACAAGTGTTAATTTCACTAAGTCTGAAATCTGTTTGCCATATGCATTTTTGCCATGCTTGTTTGAACCCGTTAATGGATGAATTGGCCGAAGCTCAGTGCTAGACTTTTGTTAAGCATCATGATTTCATCCCTTCCATGTATTTTGTTGTCATGTTTGGGTGCTGTAACATGTTCATCTTGTTGCATTTAGATGCCTACTTGCTGTAAATCGCAGACCGATGTCATATTTGAATTGCTTGCCATTTCCAAACCGTAACTCTGATTCCGGCGTTCTTTATATCGTTTTCAAGTGATTTCATCTTATCTTTCCAGTGGCACATTTGTATTCCCAAGTTGAGGCCAGGTTCATGCATCCCTTGTCAAATCTTGCATTTGCATCCCGCATCGCATCCCGCATAGCATTCCATGTTTGCATCATATTGTTTGATCCTTGCACGTGGTTGATTGTGTCCTTGTTGCTTGTTTGTCTTTTTTGGGTAGAGCCGGGAGACGAGTTCTCTAACGAGGAGCCCGTTGAGCTTGTTTTCGAGGATCCAGTCAACTCTGACAACTTTGCAGGCAAGATGATCATACCCTCGAAATCACTACTATCTTTGCTTTGCTAGATGCTCGCTCTTTTGCTATGCCAATACTACGATGCCTACCACTTGCTTTCAAGCCTCCCAAATTGCCATGTCAAACCTCTAACCCACCATGTCCTAGCAAACCGTTGATTGGCTATGTTACCGCTTTGCTCAGCCCCTCTTATAGCGTTGCTAGTTGCAGGTGAAGATTGGAGGCCATTCCTTGTTGGAACTTTTATTTACTTGTTGGGATATCATTATATTATCTTGTTATCTTAATGCATCTATATACTTGGTAAAGGGTGGAAGGCTCGGCCTCTCGCCTAGTGTTTTGTTCCACTCTTGCCGCCCTAGTTTCCGTCATATCGGTGTTATGTTCCCGGATTTTGCGTTCCTTACGCGGTTGGGTTATAATGGGAACCCCTTGATAGTTCGCCTT
>NC_053028.1:337789133-337834224 GCF_003073215.2 Triticum urartu
AATTGAGAAACATGTCATCTCTAGATTCAATAGAAAAGTTCCTATGATGTGAACCAAATGACATCTCTTTTCCAATCCCTACTCATAGGAATTGAGATGCTCCATGTCATCTCTTTCCCTACAACTTCCATGTATACATCTTCTATTCCTAAATAGATAGTACAACCCACTAGTAGCTTTTTTCCAAAACATGCAACTATGGAACAAGAACTATATAGTGTGCCAATAACTTTGAAAGATGGTCACTGGATGAAGCTAGCCCGACAGTGCAGAGATAGGCAAATCCGAGCACTACTGGCCGTTGGATATCATCAACATTCCACCAGATCTGCCACATGTACAATTTAGAAGACTCCATGGTTGAACTTAAGCATAATGCACAAACCTCAAAACACAAGCACTTCTCCTTTGTTCTAGAATCTTCTGTATCATAATTGATTATTATTTTCTAAATGAATTGCCATTATTTGTACAAAGTTAGTGCAAAGTTGGGTCATCTATTTTGGAACGGAGGGAGTACAATGCACAACCCCATGAATCTTAACATTTTTATAAAACTTATTGATTTTGAATGAGATGAACTATAAGAACTAAACGAACATCTACATCATGCATATATGACTCAAAGCTTTACATGCTATAGTGTGTATTTATTCATAATTTGGTTTCGAAATCTCATGCGTTCAATACATGTGTACCTTACTAGTTTTGAGTAGAGTAGCAAATTTCACGCGGCCCCGGGTATATCAAAATGCAGGGCCCATGCATCATTGCCTTTCGGTCGAACATGCGTCCACAATTTTTTGTACGTACTATATCTCCACTGGTCCCCAAACCCAAAATGCTGCCTCGTTCCCGTAAAACCAAGCGGCCCACACATATTTAAGGCGTCGGCTCGAACCCGTTTACTACGACTTGGCCCCGCACGCCGTAGTACTCCTACAAACCCTACCGCCACACTCATCATTGGTTTTCTTCAAGAGGACGAGGGAGAAGCCGATTTGTAGTGGAGGCGCTTTCAAAAAAGGATCTGTAGGAGACCCCTACCCTAGGGTGCCCTAGGTAGCTACCGCACGCATCATTGTTTTCTCTTTTCTTTATGCTCTTGCACCCTAGAGTGAAATGATGGTTGCTTCGTCCGTCCAGCTTAATGCGGGAAAGGTGGGGCTTTGTGATTTGACCCCTCGTCACTCATTTTTTACTACTGTGGTGCTACGACCGGGGTGCCTCCAATTCCAACCGTTGTTCCGAACTGTAATTTGGTGCATCGCATGTGGAACAAGACGGTGGATGAGCCACATGTCGGCCGAAGGGGTCCTGTTAAGTGTGTCTCCATTTCGTGTGCGGACTGACCCTGCTTGAGTTGCTATGCCAACACGACAGGAACAGCCTACCACTTGGTTTTGCTCCTTGGTGAATCCCGACTATATTGATCTAAAAAGATACGTGCTGAACTACCCTCTCCGTCTCGGTTTTTTTATTTTTAGGCGTCTCGGTTTATAGGGCCTACACGTAGTTCTAGGTCATCCATTTGACTAACTAAATATGAGTTACTATGTCACAAAAAGTATATCATTGGATTCTTAAGCGGATGTAGTTGTATTTAAAAGTCGAGGGCGGGGCTTTTCCTGCGCGGTAGGCGGTGGAGCTGTTCCACCTAGTCGGTTTGACAGACACGCGAGAAGATGAAGGAGTAGGTTGCTGCAAACGTAGGGCTGTGTGATTTGACAGCGAGTTACTGCTGGATAGGTGGGGCCCCGTGATTTGACTTGCCATTATCATTTTAACTGCGGCGCTACGACATGCGTGAGTCTCCCAGATTCCTGACCACCTCCATACAGGTGCCTCTCCCAATGCTCCACCAAGTAGTAGAGGCTGGCTCTTGCATGAGAGCCCACTTCTCCACTTTTTCCTTGCCTCTCTTTCCTCCACATATGCAAAAATGCCATGTAAAGCGCACTGTTGTACTTACTTTTACTTGCTCCTACAAGTGCTTAAGCTTGCCACATAGGCATAAAGACTGATGTGGCAAGTTAATCAAGAAGAGAGAGACTAATTTGGTGACCCAAGGAAGAAACGGTGCTAAGCGCGTGTACCTAGGTGAAAAGACAATTTTGAGTTTATAGCTAATTAAATGAAGCAAACTTAGCAACACCATTTCATTGGAAGAGGTCACTCCTTGGCAAATGCAATAAATACACGCGCTTAGCACCGTTTCTTCCTTGAGTACGAAGAAAGAGATAGAGAGGAGTAAAAAAATACACTTATAGCCAACCTTGTTGTAGTATGAGTGACTAAGTGATGACTATATGTATGACATGCCAACATCAGATAGCCTGACGCACCGTGTTAAATCTCCAAGGGCGCGACCGCGCGAGCGACGCGACGGTCGTGGTAGGCGCGACCATGATACGGGATGCTGGCAGCCCTTGGATCTGAGATCAAACGGTCACATGCTAAGTTGCTGAAAATTTGCAAAATAACCCTCCAGGATAAGATATTCACCCATAGGTCTAGAATCACGCCATGCAACCGTTCGATCTCAGATCCAAGGGCTCTGAAGCCCGTATCATGGGAGAACGGAAAGCCACTACCCTGCCATTCGCACACTGGCAGTTCGCTCCTACTCGTCCCCGCACGTCCTTCAATACTACGACGGTTCACTCCTAGTCGTCCCGTCCATTCACATTATGGCAGTTCCACTAATCCTAACCCTCCTCCCAAATCCATGGCGTCCCAAATCTCCATGATCGGCGGTGAGTACAAGGTTAGAACCATCACCGGAGATGAGTTCGACGTCATCTACACCCGTTCTTCCGCGACGGTGAAAGGATGCCTTTCTCGCTTCAGAGGCATGTTCGAAAACTCAGATGATGAGTGGGTCGCTGGGCTAGATGTTGAGTACACCACAGTCCTGGGACGAGAGAAGGATCTAAAGGACGAAGAGAGGAAGAAGCCCGCCGTGATCCAGTTTTGCGTACATAACGTTTGCTTGGTCTACCACATATTGAAAGTGCGTTATATCGACTAGAGGGGGGTGAATAGGCGATTTTTATGAAAGTCTTCAAAACGTGGAAGTTATGAAGACAAACAGTAGAGATATGCCTATCACTATGCAGCGGAAGTTACATTACACTAGGCAAGCCACGATCAAGTATTCAATAGAGTGAAAGCACAATGACAAGTAGCTGCAGTGTAATAAGGATCAGGTAGGAAGAAGTTATGAAGCCAAACAAATCATATAGTTACGTTGTGAAGACAAAAGATATAGCAAGCATGCAATGGCTTCACAATGAGTAACAGTAAGTAAAAGGAAGTGAAGATGAAACCAGTGACTCATTGAAGACAAAGATGTGTTGGACCAGTTCCAGTTGCTGTGACAACTGTACGTCTGGTTGGAGCGGCTAGGTATTTAAACCTTAGGACACACAGTCCCGGACACCCAGTCCTGAACACGCAGCTCTGGACACCAAGTCCTCACCGTATTCTCCTTGAGCTAAGGTCACATAGTCCTCGCCCAATCACTCAGGTAAGTCTTCAAGGTAGACTCCCAAACCTTCACAGACTTCATTCACTGGCAATCCACAATGTCTCTTGGATGCTCAGAACGCGACGCCTAACCGCCTGGAGGATGCACAGTCCTCAAGTGTAATAAGTCTTCAGATCACTCAGACAACAAGACTTAAGTGATGCCCAATTTACTCTGGCTCTGGGTGGTTAGGGCTTTCTCCTCGCTAGGAATTTCTCTCAAAAGCTTCGAGGTGGGTTGCTCTCAAACGACAAAAGCCGTGCACTGAAATCTGAGCAGCCAACCGTTTATGGTTGTAGGGGGTGGGCTATTTATAGCCACTTGGCAACCCGACCTGATTTGTCCGAAATGACCCTGGGTCACTAAGGAAGTGACATGTGTCTCAACGGTCAGATTTCAAACTCTCATGGCAACTTTACTTGGGCTACAAGCAAAGCTGACTTGTCCGGCTCTGGACAAGATTCGCTCTCATTGTCTTCACTCGAAGACATAGGTTTTTGGTTTAAGCATCACTTCAGTCATTCTGACTGGTTCTCCTGGACCCCACTTAACAGTACGGTGGTTTCTATGACTCAACACAAGAGAAAAATAACTACGAAAGATCTAAGTCTTCGAGCTCCATAGGCTTCATAATGTGTCTTCTTTTGTCATAGTCTTCAATGTGAATATCTTCATATACCACCTTTGACTTCAATGTCTTCATACATTTTTAGGGGTCATCTCTGGTAGTAAAACCGAATCAATGAGGGACGTCTACCTGTGTTATCCTGCAATTCTCACAAACACATTAGTCCCTCAACTAGGTTTGTCGTCAATACTCCAAAACCAACTAGGGGTGGCACTAGATGCACTTACAATCTCCCCCTTTTTTGGTGATTGATGACAAACTAGTTGAAGTTTTCAATGGGGAATATAGTCTGTGAAATTGTAAATGATAAGGAATTGTCTTCATAAGTTGCAAGGGCTCCCCCTGAAGATGTGCATATAAGTTAATTTGCTTTTGGAATGCAAATGCACATGGCAGGTTGTACTTGTGGAGATCCACTTCAGCTTATGATGACAATCCACTATGCATGTGAAAGTATATGAAGATAATGACATGCATAATGGAAAATGGACGTCTGCAGAATGAGATAAGTGCGGAATTTATCGTCGCACATGCGGAATTTATCTTCGCAAAATAGGGTGGCAAACAAGTAGCAGACGACCATCTGGTTTAAGTGTTACAACTCATAAGAACCAAATGTAGCAAAAACGAGAGTTGTAAGCATAAAGCAAAATATAAGGCACCCGCCCATATGAACCCGCTTGAAGACTATCAATATCTCATATGCTTCTCCCCCTTTTGTCAGTAATGACCAAAAAGGTTTGGAGACATAGAGTCTCTACTCGTTCCCATGAGGAGTAGGTGAAGTAGTAGGGTTGTTGGTGTTGGTTGGCGGTGCAGAAGAGCTTGGAGGTGCTGAAGCATATGGCGGTGAAGTAGCATCGTCTTCTTCCTCAATGATTCTGGCAGTGACTCTGGCAGCAGAGGAAGAGAACTCAGAATCTTCAAGGGATGGAGTTCCCAGCAGCACAGCTCTTCGAGGAGGTGTGGAGTCAAACTTGAATCTCTTAGTGAAGCCATCCTCTTGAAGATCAGCTTCAGAAAGCATCATCGTTAGCCCTTTCCATGTGCGGCGACAGGTTTCATGGGCAACGAAAGCGTTCTTGGTGGCAAGATTTCGGATGCGATTTACATCCACCAAGAGGCTCTTCATCTGTCTCTTCAACCAGTCATGATGCCTATCCTGCTTTTGATGAAGGGCCACAAGAAGCTCTCGGTCGTTGAGAACACGAGTGCGCTTCTTGGGTCTTGAAGCAGTGGCACTGTCAGTGGCTTCAGTTGAAGCAGGGTGTGGTGCACGTGTAGTGCCAGCTAAAGGATACACCCTGGAGATGGCTTCAACACCTTCAACGTTCTGAGTGAAGCTCTGGTGTTCTGCATTCTGAAGACTCAAAGGTTGCTTGGCAGGCTTAGGATATATAGCTTCAGCAGAGGTATCCACATCTGGCAAGAAGATTCGATGGTTGCGGGCTGAGGGCTGATATGAGATTGCAGAGTGAAGCTTGATCAGTCTCATTACCCAAGGAGCATAGAACTTCAAACCTAGTAAATCTGAGCCTGATGCAGCAAGTTGGCGTATGAAGAAATCCTGTGCGTTGAAGCATTTGCCATGAACGATACAAAATATCAGAGTCTTCATTGCACCCTCGATCTTGGCATTTGGAGAGTGCCCTTTGATAGGCCAGAGAGTCTGCCGGATAATGTGATAGATGGTTCTGGGCAGGTACTCAAAGTCTTCAACGAAGAACTCTGTTGGATAAGGAGCATCGTGGGGCAATGGCTTCATCATGGAGAGCATCTGACTCATGTTCGGTTCAGGCCTCTGGAATATGCTCTCAAGAGCTTCAGTGTGTAGTGGACAGCCTTCCTCGAAGAATTCGCTAGGAGTGGGCAGGCCGGTGAGCTCAATGATATCAAATGCATTGGCTTCGTGATGGACATTGCCGGTCATCCACTCCAGGGCCCAAGTCTTCGGATCTCTGTTGTATCCTTTGATGTGGAGGGTGGCATAGAATTGCAGCAGAAGCTCTTCATTCCAGTGCTCTTCATCAGTTACAAACTGTAGCAGACCCACTTTCTTGAAGCAATCCAACGCTTCCTCTAAACAGGGCAGACCAGCAATGGCTTCAACATCAAGGCGCTTGTGCGGGAAGATGGGACCTTGGTTGTATAGGATGCATGAATAGTAGCTGCACTGAGGATAGCTCCAGAACCTATCTGATGAAATCCTTTCCCTTGAATAGGGGTTCTTGGAGCTGTTGAAGAACGTATTATCTGCCTTGAAGCTATTGATGTTAAAGGAGCCAGGTGCTGATGCAGGACCTGGGAACCTCGGCAGCCTTGGGACTGGCTTCTGGACATGAGGCCTATGCTCAACATGGTAATCAAATTGAGGACCTGCAGCAGACTCAGGAACAGAAGTGTCTTGATCAGTAGCTTCGCTGTCTTCTGAAGCTTTTGGTGGGGAGGGCTCCACATTGGCTTCAGTGTTGGTTGTGGTAGCCTCAATACTTTCAGCCTCCGCTTGACTAGCTGGAGGGTCGGTCACACGCACGTTCTCCTGGAGAACTGCTTCATGGTGGAGCATAAGAGTGGGCTCTTGTGGTGCTTCTTCTGCGGCTGATGCAGCCGGAATGTCTTCAGCATAGACTTGAGGCCTTGGACCTTTGCGAAGCCTGCGGAATGCAGACGGCGCCTGTGGGGTTGGAGTGGGCTGGGCCTCATTATCTTCTTCCTCTTGAGGGCGATCCGCCCATGAAGCATCCTGTGCAATTGGCGTAAGTGGACGAACAATGCTGATGAGTTCGTTGTGTTCTAATTGAGGAAGGGCTGCATCATCTTCTACATTGTCACGATGACCAATGTCTTCAGCAGCGATGGGATCAACTGCTGGAATGTCTTCAGGAACAGGAGCCTCTATGGAAGCAGGCTCATGCACCGTCAGTTGACGTTCTGCATTAGGGTGAACCATAGAAATAGGTTCAACTATCAAGGGCTCTGCGGGAGCAGCCCGAGATTTCTTGGTCTTTCTCTTTTTCTTGCTGGGGGCAGTAGGAGAGGCTTCAGAGCTTTTCCTCTTCCTGGCTTTAGCCTCAGCAGTTCTTGTCTTCTTGAGCTCTGAAGCTGTTGACCGGCTCTTTGCCTTCGAGCCAGTCGTTGCAGTTGGGAAGACAAGCGGAACTGCTTCCTGCCTTGGTGCCTCTTGTTCAGCTGGAACAGTCTTCTTCTTTTTCTTTGCGGCCATCTTGGGGTCGATGCCAGGACGCCCAAGTGCCTTGCGCTTCTCAGCCTCATTGTAGGCTTGCACACATCTGTCTGCCAGAGTCTTCATTCGCTCCCGCGAACCTTGAGCTTCTGCACGCTTCTTCAGAAAGTTTTCCTTTAGTTCGTGCAACATGATCTTGAAGCTCTTCACTTCTTGCACGCTGAGCTTAGCCATATTCTTCTTGAACTGAGCCTTTTCATGATCAATTTTCTGCTTTAGTTCAACAATGCGCTAGGCAATGGCAAGTTCTGAAGAAATAGCACCTTGGAAGGCGACGCTTAGGCCAACGGGCAGCTGTAGATCGTCAAAGCTGATGTTTGGTGTGGCAAACCACTCGTCGATGAAGTTGTGGATGATGGCGACATCAAAGAGAGGCAAATTGTTGAAGATTTCAGCTTCTTCTTTGCTCTTGATTAGCTTCTCAAGAGCGTCATCTCCAAGATCTTCATCACTTGACAGATCAATGGCTTCGCTGCGCAGAATGGCAGCAGCTGTGAGCTCTTTGCCGGTGTGTGGCTGAGGCATCTTGGCCTTCTGGGGCTTGGAGACGCGGGATACGTCTTCAGACTGCACACTGTCTTCAGGAGGTGCAGTTGCCAATGGCTTCGCCCTTGAGATTTTTGGTGAAGGGACCGGCTTTGAAGCTTTTGGCTTCTTCAACTGCTTTGGCTTCGGTACAGCAGGAGCTTCATCAGACTCGGAGTCAGCTGGAGGGTCATTCACGGCAGTCCCTTGGACTAAGATGCGGGTGATGAGGCCCTCAAGGTTGGCATACGGACCGATGATATTGGGTTCTGCGTCGCGTGTGCCATCTGCCCTAGGTGCGGAGGGACCAGGGTTGAAGTCTAACCCCAACTTCTTCTTGTTCTGCTTCGCTGATTGTTGGGCAAACTGGAAGTTGTGCTTGAACAGATTGTCGTCACGACACCAGAGTAGTGACGACGGATGTGCATCATCAGGCTGTGGCCCACGAACCATGCATGGATAGAAGCTTTGGGCAATAGCTTCATCTCTGGACCTGGGTACAAGGTTCTTGAATAAGATGTCTCCCCACAGTCTTTTGATGGCACTCTTCTCAGCATACTCTTGGGTTGTGAAGCGGTACTTGAACCATTGTTCTGCCCAATAGCGTCGAATCCATTGGATCCGGGTCTTGCGCTGACCATAATTCTCTTCAGGATCTGTTTTATACATTTCTGCCAGTTCATCAGGCAGATTTTTGGATGTTCCTCCACGTTGTTGTCTGCCCCCCTTCCTTGCTGCTGTTTCTGAAGCCATAAACTTTAACTTGAGAGGCTTCAAGACGTTCAAAGGCTTCAAAGGCTTTTTCTTGCTGGACCAATAGGAACTGGCTTCAGGAGAATTTATGTGATGCTGTAAGAATTTTGCAAATGAATGCAGACTATGAGAACCAAAGGATTCTCCCACGGACATGTACCTGTGACAGCATTAAGGTGCGAGGGAAGGGGAAGAGGTCATATGCATTCTCAGAAGATTTTGAAGATAAATCAGTTTAGAATACATTGACCTCATCGTGCGAAGACATTCACTCATAGATAAGAAGTTGGTTCCAGATTTGTATGAATCCACAGATCAGTACAAGTGAGGAATCTAACTACTTTGTGAAGCACAAGTGAACATACTAGGCATGTTATGAGATGCAGTTTGAGAGAGATCTAGCTTGTGTGAATAGAAACTACTTGTGGTAGAATGTGACAGATCAATAGGATCAACGGTGCTGTAAAAAGGGAGTTTTATTTACCACACTGAGAACTGCTAGACGGAGTGGGAGATGAGGCCGAGCAGTTCACTCGTCCGTGCCCTAACTTGGCGACGGAGGAGACCTACGGCGACGGCGGAGAGGATGATGTCCGCGGTCGGCGTGAAGACGGCGTCGGAGAGGTTGCGGCAGCGAAGCGCTTCGTCGCCGGCGTCGTCGAGAGCTAGCGGTGGCGCTAGGGTTCGTGCGAGGGTAGAAGAAGAGATAGTTACCGCTGTAAGTGTGTATTTATAGGCACAGGGGCGGCACTGTGCTATTACACAGGTGCCCCTGGCGATTCGCATTTGAGTAATACGTGCCCATCATGCGGTATTTTGGGGGCAGTTCCACGTCCCACGCACGCCTGGATTGTCGGGTGTTCGTTCCTACTTCTCCGGATTTCATGTGGATAAATGAGCATTGAAAACGGACTTAAATGTTGTCTCTATGTCTTCTGCTGACAAGGACGCAGAGAAGACATTCGACAGTTTTAATAGAATGCATATGACTTGGAGAGATAGAATTTTGAGATAGAGAGCATAGAGAGGTTAGGGTCCGATCACATTCACTTAGTTCAAAAGATTCAACAAGAAGACATAGCTATAAGTGAATGTTGTAGAGGACAGAACACTAGTATATATATATATATATATAATCAACATAGTGAAGATAATCATGAAGACATGTTGAGATTGAAGCCAAACCAAATGTGAAGACATTGCAAGGTAACGCCATGAGTGAAACACTTCAAAATAGAACGTTTGGTGGTGGCGTTACCCACCGTATAGGAAGTATTAGACCCAGACACGGCGCACAATTATCGTGGCGCTCTGAAGTCAAATTCCATATTAATGTATTCACACTTAGAATGTATGTCTTCATTGATTGAAGATATACTTCACTTCGTGTGTTGCACATCTAAGTCATCAATATGCATAAGGGTTAGGATGTGTGCCTGATCACAGGACATTTGAGGATTCCAGGATATTTAGCTCACACCGTAACTTGCAAAACCTCTTCTCATCCAAGGGCTTGGTGAAGATATCTGCCAATTGCTCTTCAGTGTTGACGTGTATGATATCAATGCTTCCTTCACAACATGATCTCTGAGAAAGTGATGACGAATCTTCAATGTGCTTTGTCTTCGAGTGCTGAACTGGGTTGTTGGCAATCTTGATGGCGCTTTCGTTGTCGCAGTAAAGGTGGCACTTGCTTCAGATGAATGCCATAGTCCTTGAGTGTTTGCTTCATCCACAGAAGCTGAGCGCAGCAAGATCCAGCAGCAATGTATTCAGATTCAGCAGTGGAGAGAGATACACAGTTCTGCTTCTTTGAAGACCAACATACAAGTGATCGTCCCAGAAAGTGACATGTGCCTGATGTAGACTTGCGATCAACTTTGTCACCAGCATAATCAGCATCCGAGAATCCAACCAAATCAAACTCTGAGCCCTTTGGATACCATAATCCTAGAGTTGGGGTGTGAGCCAAATATCGAAGAATTCGCTTCACAGCTAAGTGATGCGACTCCTTTGGTGCCGCTTGAAATCGAGCACACATGCAAACACTTAGCATAATATCTGGCCTAGATGCACATAGATAAAGTAAAGAACCAATCATGGAGCGGTATACCTTTTGATCAAACTCTTTACCATTGTCGTCAGGACCCAGATGATGTTTGGCTGGCATTGGTGTTGTGAAGCCTTTGCAGTCCTGCATACCGAACTTCTTCAGGCAATCTTTGAGATACTTCTCTTGAGATATGAAGATGCCATTGCGTTGTTGTCGTATTTGATGACCAAGGAAGAACTTCAGCTCCCCCAGCATAGACATCTGATATTGCTCTTGCATCATATAGCCAAACTCTTCACTGTACTTCTGATTGGTGCAGCCGAAGATAATGTCATCCACATATATTTGGCACACAAATAGTTCACCATCATATGTCTTCATGAAAAGAGTGGGATCTAGGGAACCAGGTATGAAGCCTTTGCTCTTCAGGAAGTATTTGAGTGTGTCATACCAGGCCCTAGGGGCTTGTTTGAGGCCATACAGTGCCTTGTTGAGCTTGTATACCATGTCAGGATGTTTTGGATTTTCAAAGTCAGGCGGTTGTGCAACATACACTTCTTCTTCAATCTTGCCATTGAGAAAGGCACTCTTTACATCCATTTGATATAGAAGTATGTTATGATGATTTGCATAGGCCAGCAGTATGCGTATGGCTTCAAGCCTAGCCACAGGAGCAAATGTTTCATCGAAGTCAATGCCTTGCACTTGAGTATATCCTTGAGCAACGAGACAAGCTTTGTTTCTGACAACTTGACCATGCTCATCTTGCTTGTTGCGGTATATCCATTTGGTGCCTATTATATTGTGCTTCCGTGGATCAGGACGCTTAACCAGTTCCCATACATTATTTAGCTCAAACTGTTGAAGCTCTTCTTGCATAGCTTGAATCCATTCAGGTTCCATGAAGGCTTCTTCAACTTTCTTGGGTTTTGCAATTGAGACGAATGCGAAATGCCCACAGAAATTTGCTAGCTGAGTTGCCCTTGAATGAGTGAGTGGACCAGGTGCATTGATGCTGTCAATTATTCTGTCAATCTGCACTTCATTGGCAACACGAGGATGTACAGGGCAAAGACTTTGCTCTTGCCATTCATTGTCGTTGTTGGAAGTAATGTCTTCAGGCTAAGCATTGTCTTCATGATGATCAGGTGCTGAAATGATAAGTTCTTCTTCAGGATGAGCTTCAGAAGGTATAATTTCTCCAGTTCCCATTAGCTTGATTGATTCACTGGATGGAACTCCATCTAGCACACTTGGCAGCTGCTCTCTTTGTGATCCGTTGGTCTCATCAAACAGCACATCCACTGTTTCAACCACTTTGTAATGAAAGAGATTGAAGACTCTGTAGGAGTGCGAATCCTTTCCATATCCAAGCATAAAACCCTCATGTGCTTTTGGTGCAAATTTTGAGGTGTGATGTGGGTCCTTGATCCAGCACCTTGCGCCAAATACTCTGAAGTAACTGACATTTGGCTTTTTGCCAGTAAGGAGCTCATAAGATGTCTTGTTCAGTAGCTTGTGAAGATAAACACGATTGATTGTATGGCATGCAGTGTCAATGGCTTCAGTCCAGAATTTTCTTGGAGTCTTGTATTCATCTAGCATCGTTCTGGCCATCTCAATGAGTGTTCTGTTCTTGTGTTCGACGACGCCATTCTGCTGTGGCGTGTACGGAGCTAAGAATTCATGTGTGATGCCCAAGGTATCAAGATATGTATCAAGGCCAGTGTTCTTGAATTCAGTGCCATTGTCACTTCTGATGTGCTTTATCTTGGCGCCAAAATTGTTCATAGCTCGATTGGCGAAGCGTCTGAAGACATCCTGCACTTCAGTCTTGTAAAGGATTATGTGCACCCAAGTATATCTAGAGTAATCATCAACAATGAAAAAGCCATAGAGGCAAGCAGTAGTAGTAAAAGTTGAGTAGTGAGTGGGACCAAAAAGATCCATGTGAAGCAGTTCGAAGGGTCGAGTAGTGGTCATGATTGTCTTCGAGGGATGTTTTGCCCTCGTCATCTTCCCTGCTTCACAGGCACCGCATAAGTGATCTTTCTTGAACTTGACGCCCTCGATGCCTATGACATGTTTATTCTTCGCAAGGGTGTGGAGGTTCCTCATGCCAGCATGCCCAAGCCTCCGATGCCAAAGCCAGCATTCTGAAGCTTTTGCAAGAAGACATACTGCAAGTTGTGGCCCTGCTGAGAAATCTACCACGTACAGATCATCTTTTCGATACCCTTCGAACACTAGAGACTTGTCAGATTCCATTAGTACAAGGCAACGATATTTTCCAAACATTACGATCATGTTCAAATCACAAAGCATTGAAACAGACATTAAGTTGAAACCAAGGGATTCAACAAGAATGACTTTATCCATGTGTTGATCCTTTGAGATTGCAACTCTACCTAGACCCAATACCTTACTTTTACCAGTGTCAGCAAATGTGATGTGGCTCTTGTCGGATGGTCGTAAGGTTGAGTCCATAAGAAGGCTTCTTTTGCCAGTCATGTGATTTGTACACCCACTGTCAATAATCCATTCTGAAGACTTTGAAGACGCTGGTGTCGTACCCTACAGTGCAGTTAGGGGGATAGGCTTCACGTAGAGAATTGTGAAGCAAAAACATTTGACGAACCAGTGGGTTATGAAAACTTAGATCCAGATTAGGACTAATAGGGAGAGTAGCATGCGATTCAGGAACGAAGTACATAATGATGCCATTCGGGCATTTTATCTTGCGCCCTACAAGATTTTTAAGGTCCCCAGCAATAGCGTCAGAAGATTTTGTTTTTCTGCTGGAGACCTTTCCCTGCAAAAGAGAGTTAAGCTTTCTTAACCACCCACATCTTCAAGGGTGTCTTAGAAGCAATAAGTCTAAGTGCAACATCTGAGAATTTTGGTTTTGGAGCCCTAGCAAACAGTCTAGCAGGCGGACAATAGTACTCATAAGAATAGGCAGAATAGTTTTTGGTCATATGAACATGACGGTTTGATGAACCGCTCTCATTTTCATATGCCTGAGTATGGTTTCCCTGCAAAACATTTGCGTTAGTGCGACTCAGGTGAGTCCTCTGTCTGTATGAAGCCTTTGGACCGTATGAAGCCTTTGGTCTGAGGTTTGTCTTCTTCATGTGAGGTGTCATGAAGACATTCACAGGAAGATTTTCCAGACACTTTTTCAGAACCCAGATCTTCTTCATAGGCGGTCCATTCCTGCAGTTAGTACCATTGTACCTGGCAAACACTACACCATTCTGATTTTTAAACAGTACATAGTTTGCATCAAAGGATTCATCAATGATAATGGGGTTAGCACAGGTGAAGCCAGATAAATTGGATGGATCTGCTGAAGGTTCCTTTGCAGCAACCCACTTGGTTTTGGGGTACTGCTCAGGTTTCCAGTAAGAGCCATCTGCATTTATTTTCCTTACGAACCCAACACCCTCTTTCCTAGGGTTTCGGTTCAGAATCTGCTTCTTGAGGACATCACATAATGTCTGATGTCCTTTAAGACTTTTGTACATCCCTGTTTCAAGCAATGTCTTCAACCTAGCATTCTCATCAGCAATGGTAGTGGTATCCTCAGCAGAGGGGTTAGTTACCACATCAACAGTTGAAGATATTGCAACAGCAGTAGCAGTGGAACATTCAGCAACAAAAGTAGCATTATCACGCTCAATGCATTTAAGACATGGTGGTTCAAACCCTTCCTGAGTGGAACTGATCTGTTCGGCGCGAAGTGACTCGTTTTCCTTTTGAAGATCTTCATGAGCCGCTCTCAATTTCTCAAGTTCTTGCTTCCTTTGAAGGTAATCATAGGAAAGCTTTTCATGAGTTGTTGAGAGAGTATCATGACGATCTTCAAGTTCCTAATACTTAACGTGAAGATTTTTTATGTCTTCAATTAAGGATTCAGATCGAGTCATTTCAGCACCCAACAGATCATCGCTTCTGTCTAACAGTTTTTGAATATGTTCCATGGCTTTCTGTTGTTCAGTTGCAATTTTAGCAAGTGTTTTGTAACTGGGTTTTGAATCACAATCAGAGTCATCGTCACTAGATGTTTGATAGTGACTAGTGCGTTTGTTTACCTTGGCACCGCGTGCCATGAAGCAGTAGGTAGGAGTGGAGTAGTCCTTGTCATTTGCATCGGTGTCGGTGATGAAGTCATTGTCTTCAGTGTTGAAGATGGACTTGGCGACGTATGCTATAGCCAGACTTGCAATGCCAGAATCAGACTCCTCCTCAGACTCCACCTCTACCTCCTCAGAAGCGGACTCCTCCTCTGAATCCATTTCCTTGCCAACAAACGCACGTGCCTTGCCAGATGAGCTCTTCTTGTGTGATGAAGACTTTGAGGAAGACTTGGAAGAAGACTTTGTGTATTTCTTCTTCTTCTTGTCGTCAGAGTCATATTCCTTGCTCCTCTTCTTCTTTCTGTTCTCATTGTCCCACTGTGGACACTCAGAGATGAAGTGTCCAGTTTTCTTGCACTTGTGGCTTGTTTTCTTCTTGTAGTCATGAGCAGAAGCTTCATTATTCCTTGAGCTTGATCGTGAAGACTTTCTGAAGCCTTTCTTCTTGGTGAATTTTTGGAACTTCTTCACTAGCATTGCAAGTTCCCTTCCAATGTCTTCAGGATCATCAGAGCTGCTGTCAGATTCTTCTTCAGATGAGGAAACAGCTTTTGCTTTCAAGGCACGAGTTCGCCCATAGTTTGGACCGTAGATATCTCTTTTCTCAGAAAGCTGAAACTCATGTGTGTTGAGCCTCTCAAGAATGTCAGATGGATCGAGTGTCTTGAAATCAGGACGTTCTTGAATCATCAGGGCTAGGATGTCAAATGAACTATCAAGTGATCTCAGCAGCGTCTTGACGACTTCATGTTTGGTGATCTCAGTAGCGCCGAGGGCTTGAAGCTCATTTGTGATGTCAGTGAGTCGATCAAATGTGTGCTGGACATTCTCATTGTCATTTCGCTTGAAGCGGTTGAAGTGGTTGCGAAGGACACTGATTGTCTGATCTCTCTGGGTTGAGATGCCTTCATTGACCTTGGAGAGCCAGTCCCAGACCAGCTTGGATGTCTTCAAAGCACTCACACGGCCATACTATCCTTTGGTCAGATGTCCACAGATGATATTCTTGGCAGTAGAGTCCAGTTGAATGAATTTCTTGACATCAGCAGCAGTGACACCTTCTCCAGCCTTGGGAACGCCGTTCTCGACGACATACCATAGGTCGACGTCAATGGCTTCAAGATGCATACGCATCTTATTCTTCCAGTAGGGATATTCAGTTCCATCGAAGACGGGGCACACAGCAGAGACTTTAATTATCCCTGCAGTCGACATAGCTAAAACTCCAGGTGGTTAAACCGAATCACACAGAACAAGGGAGCACCTAGCTCTGATACCAATTGAAAGTGCGTTATATCGACTAGAGGGGGCGGTGAATAGGCGATTTTTATGAAAGTCTTCAAAACGTGGAAGTTATGAAGACAAACAGTAGAGATATGCCTATCACTATGCAGCGGAAGTTAGATTACACTAGGCAAGCCACGGTCAAGTATTCAATAGAGTGAAAGCACAATGACAAGTACCTGCAGTGTAATAAGGATCAGGTAGGAAGAAGTTATGAAGCCAAACAAATCATACAGTTACGTTGTGAAGACAAAAGATATAGCAAGCATGCAATGGCTTCACAATGAGTAACAGTAAGTAAAAGGAAGTGAAGATGAAACCAGTGACTCATTGAAGACAAAGATGTGTTGGACCAGTTCCAGTTGCTGTGACAACTGTACGTCTGGTTGGAGCGGCTAGGTATTTAAACCTTAGGACACACAGTCCCGGACACCCAGTCCTGAACACGCAGCTCAGGACACCCAAGTCCTCACCGTATTCTCCTTGAGCTAAGGTCACATAGTCCTCGCCCAATCACTCAGGTAAGTCTTCAAGGTAGACTCCCAAACCTTCACAGACTTCATTCACTGGCAATCCACAATGTCTCTTGGATGCTCAGAACGCGACGCCTAACCGCCTGGAGGATGCACAGTCCTCGAGTGTAATAAGTCTTCAGATCACTCAGACAACAAGACTTAAGTGATGCCCAATTTACTCTGGCTCTGGGTGGTTAGGGCTTTCTCCTCGCTAGGAATTTTCTCTCAAAAGCTTCGAGGTGGGTTGCTCTCAAACGACAAAAGCCGTGCACTGAAATCTGAGCAGCCAACCGTTTATGGTTGTAGGGGGTGGGCTATTTATAGCCACTTGGCAACCCGACCTGATTTGTCTGAAATGACCCTGGGTCACTAAGGAACTGACACGTGTCTCAATGGTCAGATTTCAAACTCTCATGTCAACTTTACTTGGGCTACAAGCAAAGCTGACTTGTCTGGCTCTGGACAAGATTCGCTCTCATTGTCTTCACTCGAAGACATAGGTTTTTGGTTTAAGCATCACTTCAGTCATTCTGACTGGTTCTCCTGGACCCCACTTAACAGTATGGTGGTTTCTATGACTCAACACAAGAGAAAAAGAACTACGAAAGATCTAAGTCTTCGAGCTCCATAGGCTTCATAACGTGTCTTCTTTTGTCATAGTCTTCAATGTGAATATCTTCATATACCACCTTTGACTTCAATGTCTTCATACATTTTTAGGGGTCATCTCTGGTAGTAAAACCGAATCAATGAGGGACTTCTACCTGTGTTAACCTGCAATTCTCACAAACACATTAGTCCCTCAACTAGGTTTGTCGTCAATACTCCAAAACCAACTAGGGGTGGCACTAGATGCACTTACACATATGCCATGCCGACGTTGAGTGCCAGGATTTTAAGAACTTCCTCAAGGACAAAACAGTGAAATTTGTTACTGTAGACTTTACGAACGACGAAGAAGTCCTGGGTCGAATAGGCCTCGTTGTAGGCAACCCCTTTGACCTCCAGAAGAATCGGCTGGTGCCCTCTCATTAGCCTTCAATGCTGACCCTGGCAGGAGCCATGGTTCATCCTTCGTACGGTAAACTGGAGAAACCTCCATACACGTTTCATCGTCATACATGGCAGCGGAATGTAGTAGATATAGACCACATCCACTACGCTACAATGGATGTCTACCTTTGTTTCAATATCTACAAGGGTTGGATGAAGAGCAACAACCAAGTGTGCGGTTCAAGCAAAGAAGTATCGGCCAAGAGGAATAGGGACAAGGACGAAGTCGAGGACGTGGACGAGGACTCTGAGTAAGGTGGCAGTGTTGTTGCTCATGGTGGTTCTAAACTTCTAATGCAGTGTCTACCGGATTAGTTGCATAGTTTAATTTCAGGTGTGCTTAGTTTAATTTGAGGGGTGTGTTGTGCTGAACCCCCAGCAAAACTATGTTATGTTTCTTCTTGTTACTTTAACTCTTCAGTATGTACATACTACTAGTATTACTTTAATAGAATTTAGCACCCCAATTAAGCACGTACTAGCTTTTTTAATAGTACTATATGCATAATTTGGCGACGAGCACTCTCTATATGTACCACCTTTTTTTAATTTCAATTTTTGCTCCATGGCGCAATCCATCGATAGTACTACTGTACAAAAGTATACATTCTTTAAAAGGCTAGAGTACTGTTCATCACGTATATAGCCAGTTAAATTCTCAACCTAGAACGACGTGCATGCCATGTAGTAAACCGATACGGAGGAAGTATAGTAAAAATGAGGTGATTTTACCGAGCGATCGGTGGGGGAGCATGGCCTGTCTTGATGTCCCACGTGTCATGATGTACCAAGGTAATGCGTGTGTCCCTCTTGAGGCAGAAGCAATACTAGTACGTGGTTTGAGATGATGGCGAACCGAAGTGTGAAATAATGGTTGCTTCGTCCGTCTGGGAAAGTGCAGCATTGTGATTTGATGTCTCATTGCTCATTACTACTACTGGGCCGGTACGAGTGGGGTGCGTCCCCCTGCTGTTCTGCACTATTATTTTGTGCTTGACACGTCGACCCGGTTGCTATATGCCCCACATGTCGGCGACAGGAAGTACAGAATTCATGAAAGGGAGCGTCGACGAAGGAGTATACTACAGAATTCATGAAAGGGAGCGACTTAATTTTGGAAAAATTTGTTTTTACGGAGTACGTACCCACTAGGATTTATAGGGCTCATCTAAAAAACATTTGTTTTTCCGTTTGATAAGTCTCAATTCTACTATACTAGTAGTAGTACCATTACATGTTGGATTTCTAGGTGCGTTAGATCACCCGACGCAAGCAGTGTCAAGAGGAAACTAACCAATGCATGTAAAAGTTCATGGAAATTTAGTAGTCATTCATGCATTCATTCTAATTAATGCCTCGGTAAACATAACTTCTTGAGAAAAACAAGCGTACTAATTACTTGTGCAAACTACGAAATTAATTCGACCACTCACCGTCTACCTTGGTTGGAGAGATTTTGAAATTGATCCATAAACTGGAAAGGAGGGAGTAGTAACTTTTGTCTCAATTACTATTTGTGGCCTTGTATAGATGCAAAATGTATTTTTTTTTATAGTGGCCTTGTATAAGTAAATGGAGGGAGTACTAACCAAAGTACGTAGTAGGGACGAGGAGTAAACGGAGGGAGTAGTAAAATTTTCTCCTCGTGCTGCGAGCCACCGCGCGCGTGGGCGAGGGAGCGGGCGTAAGGCGTAGTAAGCAAGCTTCACCTCATCCTGCGAGCCACCGCGCCCGTGGGCGGGGGAGACGGCGTACTAAGCAAGCTTCTCCTCGTTCTGCGAGTTGACGGGACACATCAAAAGTACTCCAGTGTATAGAGCCTTGCCTCTAAGGTAGGCACCACATGGTTTGCCTCTTTTTTTAATTTAACATAACGCGTCAAGTCGCAATTTGTTTGTTCACCCATGGTAGACGATCCTCCCTCCACCAAGTGGACAACCAGTACACGTGCCAAATTACCACGTGGGCTGCCTTTTTCGTACAGAAATGAGCTCCACCGTGTACCCGCGCGGGTGTGGTTGGGAAAGAGACGGGAGTACGTGCGCCGTGCGTGCACCTCTTCTCTTTGTGCACGTCCCCTACCTACGTGGGTGTGTGTGAGAGAGATACAAACCTAGACATAATGCACCATCCATCCCCATGCCTCCGCCCAGTCCGACCACTAGTCACCACCACGCCCCACTCCTCCTCACCTTATCTCTCATCTTTCTCCCTCCATTTTTATATACAAGGGGCCACTATCAAAATTACAATTTGCAGATATACAAGGCCACTAACACTAATCGATGCAATATTAATGGTGTTTGCCTTGTGGTACTAGAAAAGGAGGACATTAATTATCCCTTGCATGCATGCGGGAGTTTGTAAAAAATGCATCTTGATGTTCCGTGCAATGCACGGGCATCTTGCTAGTCCATGAAAACAACACATGGCAAAATTTCACGGCGAACGAGGGATTTGAATCTATTGGGAGGGGCTGTTTGGATCTTGCCCGGGGTAGCCAAAATATTGGTGACCCTTTTGTCCACTGGTGCCTTTGCCACCGATGAACGAGGAATGGCTCGGGTGCTCATGCTGTCATGCATCCTCCAGCGCGCACGTTGGAGACGAGCTCGCACGAGCTGTGTTTTTTTGTCCCACAACGCCGCCCGAGCCGCCCGCAGACCGACCGGCGACCTGCAAATTACGCCATCCAACCGTAGCCGCACACATTATGACAGCAACTCCACCAACCGGACGAAAGTCACGCAAACATGTAGACAAACTGATATTTCATATAAACAACGATGGAAATCATATAAAATACCGGATTTTCATACAAACATGACGGATTTCATTACATTCAAATGAACTGCGCGGTGCTAGTTCTGGACAGGACAGGTATATAATACCTGGCCTAAATGGTCGCCCGCTGATCGATTTGTGTTCCTCATGTCCGGCAGCACGATCACCGGACTGTCGGGAGCCCCGGAGGTATATGCTTCAGCACAAAGGACGGCTTGCTTCCCCACTACCCAACTGATATCATTGGCTGGTGCCAAAGATGATGGTGGCCGGCACCGGTTCGAGTTCATCACCGGCCACTACTTCGCCATGGCCGGCACCGGCTCAAGTTCATCCTAACATTCCCCTCTTCCATGGAGCCCATGCGGGGTCGACGAAGGTCCTCGCAAAAAAGGATCCAACAAGACACCTGCTGTGTGCGCCGGCGTCGCCTCCGCGGTGGCCTTCATGGGACCCAAGCGGCGGCAGCATCCCGTGTTCTACTTCTCCTCGATGCTGGCGGCGGACGCGGAGGCGCTGGCCACCGACTCGTCGCTGGCACCCGGCTTCTGTCGCTGCTTGCATGGCACGGCCGCCGGCATGGGAGTCTCGGCCACAGAAACGGGAGACGCGGTACGAGGCGACGGCATGGACGGCAGCAACGACGCACGTGCGCCGCTCCTCGTCGAGCTGGCCTGGAGCAGCGAGTTGCTGAACCGCGCGCCGGCTTGGGGCGGCAACTGGCTCCGTTGGGCGAGGGGAGGGAGGTGGATCAGCGAGCTGCATAGCTCGTATCCGGCGGGCTACCCAGCCAGCTTGGATGCGGAATAACTACTCTTCGTAAGCCATTGTAAGAGTGGACAAAATGGTGGAGGAGATAGGGGAGCGGTGGAGGTGTGCGATTCTTCGCTGGCGTTTGGCCTCGTTTAAATAGGAGATTAAATAGATGGCGGGCGGGAGGAGCTCGGCCGGTGTTGCATTTAACGCCAGCCCGGTCATGAACGGACGCGTGTCCAGAGTGGGTTTCTCGGCTTCCACACAGGCGGGTTTCATGGAGGCGTTTGAATGCGGCACGGAGGCGTGTTCAGCCGGGCGTGCCGCGAGTGGTGCCCTCGACTCTGACCTAGGACACCGCGCCGTTCTTCCACTCACATGTGGGCTCGTTGGGTGCATGGCATGCATGTCAGTGATCCAACGCAGGCAGCGCACAGCAGAGGAACCTTTGGTGGGCCAGGGCGGTCAGAAGCAGGCATTTCATAAACCGATGATTGTTCATTGAGTGTGACGTCATCTTTTTCATGTAGATAAGCCTACTATGTTAATAGTCCGTTCGATACGTTGTGATTCATAAAGACCGCTGCAAACATCAATGTTCTGCTTGTCACAGATAAGATTGATTAATACCCGTAACAATCCATGTCCTTAACAAAGGGTGCATGCACATATAGGTTGAACGTGTGTCTTGCGTCGTGTGTTGTGTGCATGCAGGCATGCGAGTGTTGCGTGCGTGCAAGGGTACGTTTCAGTGTTGCATGCATGGGTGTGTACGTGTGTGTGTTCGTGAGTGCATGTGTACGTGTCAGTGTTGCACGCCAGCATGCGTGCGTGTGTACGTGTCAGTGTTGCATGCCTACATGCGTGTGTGTCTTGCGTGCGTGTCTAGCGTGCGTGCATGTGTACGTGCGGGGTGAGGCTACACGTCAGTCGACTAACTTTTTCATCTCTGGTCATTAGATTTTCCAGCCGTTGGATACGAAATCAAGGGCCTCCAGTTTATCATCAAACTCCACTCCCCCCCTAAGCCGCCAGCCACCACTGGCCGAACCGCCAGCCCCCACCGCCCGCGGCTGGCCCGCCCTCCCCGAAACCACTCCCCACCACCGGTCCGCCGCCGCACCGGCCATCCCTCTAGCCCCCCCCCCTCGCCGAGCTTTTTTCTCCGGGGATCCCCACCCCACCACCCAATGAACGCCCCCCCAACCGCCGGTGACTGCCAACCAGAGGTCTCACGACTTCGAATACCCACCGACCACTAATTTGTTACCATTTCTGTCCTTCATATACGCGCTAACGGGTGGGCCCTATGGTAATGTGCACTGCTGAATGTGGATCGTTTGACTGGTCAATTGATTGTGTTATCAACAAATTACGGAGCTGTATGGTGAGCCAGTGACCGTATGATCACCCTAAAATGTACTCCTATTTTATTAACACAGTACAGACTCAAACTACCATTTCTTTCTTTCATATACGGGTTGACAGGTGGGCCCCACGGTTACGCGCCCCGATGGTGCAACACTAGTTGCGCCGCGTGGAACGTTTGACTGGTCAATTGATTGTGTCATCAACAAAATACGGAGTTGTACGGGTGAGCCAGTGACCGTATAATCATGATATGTATTTGTTTAACACGGTATAGAAGCAAGGGCTCATATATACGCGCAAGCACTCACCGCTATAAGCGCACACACGCGAACCCTACCCCTATGAGCACCTTCGAGAGAGTGGGCCAGCATATATGATCTTGAGATTTTACAAAGTCACCATAGGTGCCTCGTAGCCGAGTGGAATGTCTCCTCCCACTGAACGTACGTCGCCGGAAAATACTGAAATTAACACAAGATAAATGCGAGCACCGGAATTTAACCTTGGTGGGCTCAAGAAACCACTGTCCTCTAACCATCCAACCACATGTTGGTTAGCACGAAAAAATGTATGTGGTGACTGTGATGAGATTATTCTAAAGTCCAGTGACCATATCGTGTTTCCGCTTCAAATACAATGACGGTAGTGTCGTCAACAAAATACGGAGCACGAATCAAATGCAAAGTCTGGCAGTGTCATCAACAAAATATGGAGATGTATCGTGAGCTAGATACCGTTGTACTATTGTATATGCTTATTTTTTTAGTGGTCGATTGCGTGTGTGGTGTGGTGGGCACATCATTTCTAGTTGTGGTGGGTCAACATGAAGACTCATGGGTCGGTTCCATCCTGTGCCACATATAGGTTGGACCGAGACGTGTTGTACGAAGACCCATGTGGAGGACTCGGCGTACAACACGAAGCTACCAGAGTCGCGGAGGACTCTATCCCCACTGGTGATAAGCCGACTATATATGATTTGTAACCCTAGGCCCTTAGTATGTTATACAAGCTTGGGGGCTAGTTCGTTGATAGTATACACACACGCACAATGCCTGGTATTCACGTGTACTTTGTACACACCCCTATCACTAATATACAGTACCAGGAGTAGGCTCTTTCTTCAACTGCAATTGAATTCTAGCATGTGCATGTGTTTATTTCATATTATCGATCCATAGAGTGAGAGCGGTTTGAAATACAGGCAATGGATGCTTTTGCAATTCATATATAAACATTAATTAGTGCACTCCATGTTGTTAGTGTGAAGCACTTTATACATTTGTCACTTGCATGGATACATTCCAAATTGCTAGCTACAAAATAGAATACATGTCGAATTCAACATAAAGGGGGTTTCGAAGATTCGAATTCATAGGAAGTGCATTCATCTATTTGAACCCGAGATAATGCCATTTGTAAATCAGATGTAAAAGGGGGCATCAATCTTTGTTGTGAGTTTAAACATGCTATATATATATATTCATACGCATATCTAACTCTTTTTTTTGCAACCAAGGAGATTATATCTGGAACCATGCAAGAACTGAGGTAAGTTGCATATTTTTTAATATATACTCGTGTACAATGTATATTCAAATGTACCCCCTCCATTCCAAAATAATTGTAGCTTTAGGATTTTCAAGAGTAAAGATTTGTGAAGTTTGACAAATCCTGAAAGTTCAATTCAAGAGAACCGAAAACGTTAATGCTTCTGCTCCCAAATATTGAACGAAGCACCAAATAGGCCTCTGGTCACCCGACCGCGCGAGACTAATGTTTTGGTGGTAGGAAATTACTGTCCTGACTCTGGCCCATGTAGCCTATCGGCCCGATATCCAAAGGTCTAAACCGGGGTAGGTTTGTAACTTCACCAAGACGCCAGAGAAGCATTCATATGCCGTGGGCACCTACCCATGCGCTCGGCCGAAATCTATCCCGCCCACATTTGGGACACCTGACATGACTGTCCTACCCCCAACCCGCAATATGTCCGAAATTTCCCCAAATTTCAAACAAGCGCGTCTCAAACCGAAACATTGTTCCCCCTTAGTTCCCTGCCTCCCTCCGTTTCCCCATTCATACTCCGCGGGCGCGAAAACGCCCTCTCCACCAGCCGCGAAACCCCAGCCTCCTCCGTCCTCCACCCCATAGCGGCCAATCCACCGCCGCCCTCCTCCATCACGCCGGAGCCGGTACCCCGATGTCGTCGTCCAACGCAACCGCAACCGCAACGCCCTCAAGGACTTAGCAGCTGAAGTCGAGGCAGAGTGGCCTCCATGACGCCGACGCCGACGTGCGCCGTACCAGAACCACTCCGACCACGCCGTCCTATGCCTCACTGCTGTGGCTCCACTGTCGCAACCGTCCACCGCACCGGAGCTATTCCCGCTACGCCGTCGTTCGCCGCCTCGGATCTGCTTCCCCGCTGCCGACAGACGGCCACCGCACCACACTCAACAACTTGGCCATGGGTTCGTCCAAGGCTGCACCGTCCTCCACAACTTCTGGTTTCCGGCGAACAACAAGAAGATCGTCGGAAAAACAGAAGGAGGACATAGCACTGCCAGCAGAAAGAGGTACTCCTCTTCCCTTATTCATGCAAATCTTACGTCTCCGCTCACACCGTATTCATCCTACGAAACAAACTAGTTGAGCGCTTCTTACTGCATCCTCTTCGTGATACTAAATGCACAAGGTTTCCTCCCTTTTACTATTTCACCTTTGCTAGAGGTCAGTAGCCCACCTGGATTTCAATTCAGGGTCAGTCGAACCGCAATTAAAAGAAGCAGCACCCGCTTAGGTGCGCGGAGCACCTAGTCCGCCTGTTCCCCGGGGAAGCGGCGCATCGGTGTCTATCATAGGGGTGTGGGGCGCAGGAGCTGCTTGCGCCCGATCTGGAGGTCGGCGGGGCTTGAATGGATGGCCGGGGGGCGGTGCCAAGCACGGCAGTGCGGTGAGGTCGAGGGGAGGGCACAGGCAAGGGAGGAATACTGGGCCGGTGGTCGCTGGCGTTTCGAGGAAGATCGTCAACACTGACTCACTGGAGGTAGATGAAGGCGATCTGCCCATTCTTTGTACATCGGACGGTGCAGAAAAAATGGACGGACCTATTTGCTTTCAATCGACTGTTATTTTCATAGAATCGTGTAGTAATTTAGTGTGCCATGCATGTTGTAGAGATATCATATGTCTCCCGTCATTTATTTCTCACCGACCTGCTATCTGCTACCTTTACACTGTACTAATTGTGCACACACTTCACCCAACTCACACTATTGTTTTTTATGCATGGGTATTTCAGACTCTGACGCAGTGTTGATGAATGCAGAAAAGAAAAGACAGAAGTCGCTCCAGTGTAATTCGAAGATAAGCACTAAGCGTTCCAGCGCTCTAACGGGTGCAGTGTCAGCAATTGGAGACAGTAAACGTAGCTCTGTAGTTGATGATCTCAATTGCCACACACAACCATCCCAGGTGCTTGCTTTAACTTCGCACTGTCAAATGTGGTTGCATGTTGCATATGGTGTCTAGCTTGTATTGCTTCCAATTTGGTTAAATTGCATCTGCTTACTTTACACATTATACCTTTGATAATGACATGCCTTCCTGTTTCTGATACATACTACATATGTCTATTAACCATGTTCGTACATCAAACTAATGCTCTTTTGTATCCCTCGTTAATCACTTATGATGAGACAGTCACCCGGGTGGGTTTCTGTGAGACGCCATACTCGTTTAAAGAGTGCAGTGTCATCCTCCCCACATGATTCTCAAGAAATAGCAAGGCTAAATGAAGATAGTCAACGTAGCTCTCTAGTTGATCACCGCAATTCCCCCACACCACCATCGCAGGTGCTTGCTCTTACTTGGCAGTGTGATATGTAGTGTTCGTCTTACATGAAAGTAGTGTTCGTCAGTATCATGCATCAATGAGTTCTTAAGAGAAAATTTTATTCCTTTTTCTTGTGGGTTTCACTTGACAAGGCAAAATCAAGAAAGAGGAAGGAAAAGAGTAAGGAAGGCGATGATGGTGGTCCTCTGCAGCAACGTAAATGGAGCATCTGTACCGATTCTCCTTGTACTGATAGTGCATTACAAGGTCCAAGTCTCCGCTCCCCTACTACACCATCCAAGGTGCTTGCTCTAACTTGGCAGTGTGATATCTGGTTGCATGTTGCATATGGTGTCTAGCTCGTATTGCTCCTAATTAGTGTAAACTGCATCTGCTTAGCTTACACATGATACATGTGAATATGACACGCTTTCCTATTTTTGGTACATAATATATCTTATGATAAGGCACCTTCAAGTCACCACTGTGATATTGGTTGTGTCTTGCATATGATTTCTAGCATGTACTGCTTCTAATTTGTTGAAACGCCATATAGTTTGAACTTGGCAGAGTGATATTGGTTGCATCTTTCATATGGTGTCTAGCTTGCAGTGCTTCTAATTTGTTGAAATGCCTTCTGCTTAGTTACCACATCATAGGTGTGAATATGTCACACCATCCTGTTTTTCATACATATTCCATCCTCGCATCATGTGTTTGCCTTTCATCCGAGTAGTGTTTGTCAGTATCATGCATGAATGAGTTCTGAAGAGCGAATTTTATTCCTTTTTATTATCGATTTGACTTCACAATGCAAAATCATTACAGCTAAAGGAAATTAGTCCGGCAGTGGATGATGGTGGTCCTTCGGAGCAACTCAAACAGGGGGTCTCTACAGATTCTACTCCGCCATCCTCCCAACAAGATTCGCAAGACAACACAAGGCTGGACAGTCAACGTAGCTGTGTAGATGATGAGCACATCTCCCCTACTCCACCATCACAGGTGCTTGCTCTAACTTGACACTATTATATGTGGTTGCATGTTGCGTATGATGTCTAGCTTGTATTGCTTCTAACTTGAATTGCATCTGCTTACTTTACACATAATGCCTGTGAATATGACACGTGTTCCTGTTTCTAGAACATATGTGTACATGATGAGCACATCTCCCCTACTCCACCATCACAGGTGCTTGCTCTTACTTGGAACTGTTATACGTGGTTGCGTTTTCCGTATGATGTCTAGTTTGTATTGCTTCTGATTATGTTGAATTGCATCTGCGTAGCTTACAACTTATACCTGCAATGATCACTTACCCATAAGACACATTTAACTTGGGACTGTGATGTAGGTTGCATCTTGCATTGTCTTCTAGCTTGTACTGCTTCTAATTTCTTGAAATGGCACTTACGACGAGACACTTTTTACCTGATATAGTGATATTGGTTGCATGTTCATATGGTGCCTAGCTTTCATTTCTTCTAATTTTGTTGAAATGCCTTCTGCTTACTGTTTTTTCATACATATTCCATCCTCCTATCGTACGTGTGAATATGAAATGCTGTCTTTTTTTGTATATATTCCATCCTCCTATCCTGCGCTTGCCTTACATCAAAGTAGTGTTCGTCTGTATCATGCATCAAACAGTTATGTAGAGCTAATTTTATTCATCTTCTTGTGGTTTTGACTTCATAAGGCAATATCAGAAAATAGGAAGGAAAAGAGTAAGTTAGGGGATGTTGGTGGTCCTCCGCACCGACGCAAACAGAGACTCTCTAGATTTGCCACTTCTGCTGCTAATGAAGTTGAAGTCCCAAGTCTACATGATGAGTTCATCTCCCGTACTCCACCATCGCAGGTGCTTGCTCTAAGTCGACAGTGTGATAATTGGTTTCATGTTGCATATGTTTTCTAGCCTATATTTCTTCTATTTTGATTAAATTGCACCTGCTGAGTTTATACGTTATACATGTGCATATGACATGGCTTTCTGTGTCTAGAATACACTGCATCTATCTATCATACCATGTTCTTACATCAAAGTACTGATGTTGTGTATCCTGCATCAGTCACTCATGATTGGACGCTTTTAACATGGCAGTTTGATAGTGGTTGCATCTTGCATTGATTTCTACGCTATACTGCTTCTAATTTTTCGAATTTCCACTTATAACAAGACACTTTTTACTTGGCAGAGTAATATTGGTTGCATCTTTCATATGGTGTCTAGCTTGCATTACTTCTATTTTCTTGAAAATCCTTCTGCTTAGTTTGCATATCGTAGCTGTGAATATGTCATGTCATCCTGTTTTTCTTACATATTCCATCCTCATACGGTTGTCTTACATCAAAGTATTGCTTGTCTGTATCATGCATCAATGAGTTCTGAAGAGTGATTTTATTCTTTTGTGTTGTGGGTGCAGCTTGACATGGCAAAGTCAAAAAAGAGCAAGGAAAATAATATAGTAGGGAGTGCTGTTACTCGTCGGGTGAAACGGAAAAGGTTCTGCCGTCGAGATTCTGCCGGTACTTATAGTGCAGTAGAAGGTCCAAGTCCACCGGCTAAATCTACAAACACAGTATCACCTACTCCACCAGCTGCAGCATCTGCTTCAACTATACCAGCATCTCAACCAGTTACTCGTTCGTTTGCTCTGGAACAGGCCAGTTCCCAAGCTGCCTTCACACCTAACACTACTTCGAAGCACTGCTGACACACCAGGACTTGGCAAGATTAGATGAACCTCATGAGCATCAACACCAAGACGGTACCTGACCGAGTCAAGTTGCAGTTGCATGCTCCTTTATATGTACTCTCACAGTTTGATGTACACTAACACTTTACATATTTGCTGTTGAACTAGCACCATGGCGCAAGCGGAAACAGACATCAGGGATAATGCTTGACAGATTAACAAAATCTAAAGGAGGAAGAATGGAGATCCATTTTGAGGCGGGTTTAAAAAGGCCACGTGATGCTACAGAGTCAGCCAAGTTAGTATCAGAGGCAGCCGTTGTCGTTAGGTGTCATGCACGTATCCTCCCAACGTGGATGCAGTACAGGAATGAGAAAGACAATACCCAGTTTAACACCTTCCTTGACCATTTATCCATAAGTAATGTTCTTCATCGCAATTTGTAATATTGTCTTGCTCTGTGCCATACTTTTTAGCTTCCTCCTAATAAGACTCACATTCTTTTTTCAACAGATGAGGTTCAAGTTGGATCCAAAAGATGATGCAACTAAACAAGCATGCGCTCATGTTTTTCAGTCTGCTCTGCGACAGTATCGGTACCACCTTAGAAAATCTCACTTTGAAGCCAAGGCTAACAATGAAATCGCCCAAACATCTCCAGTGGAATATATTACAGATGAAGACTGGACAGCCCTTGTTAAACACTGGTCTGATCCAAAGTATCAGGTAGGGTATATGTATTTGATCAAGCCACATATTGAACTTGTATTTATGTATGTGCCTTACAAGTGTACCTTCTTCTAGGCTAACTGTTTGAAGAACAAGACCAACCGTTCTAAAGTGAAATTTCAATAGACAACAGGATCTCGTAGCTATATTGCACACTGCGAGGCTCTTGTAAATAGCTGCTACTTCCTTCTTTTTTTGTGCCATATTATTGTATCTATATTGACTTGTTCCAAATACAGAGGAAATCCTGTGCGGACCAAAAAGAACCTGAACCGAATCCAGTGCAAATCTTCAAGGATTGCCACACCAGCAAGATGAAGGGAATGAGCACACCAGTTCAAGCTGCTATTGTAAGTCCTTACTCCTCCTGCCTTGAACTGATTGGTACTGTGATGTGTTCATTTAACTACTTGGTTTGCAGCCAATGTCAGTTACTCTGTTCACTTTTATTCACGGTTGTCTTAACGTATCATTTCACCTTACATGGTTTAAAAGAGATGAAGGATATTCTTTTGGTCCTGATCTGTAATCTAGTTGTTATGTTCACGTGCGCACACAATGATAAAATAGCATGTTTGTTTTATATCTGTTTGCCCATGATATGAATGATGTCATACTATGTTCATCCTACTTTAAACCATATCTCTTTATCCTTAGATGTCAACGAATGTGAGGAAATAGACAATACAGTAGGCATGGTACATGGACATATGTTTCGAAAGTGATTTTATTATGTAGTTGGCACTACAATACATGCTAATGTATTACAGTAGTTCACCAGAATAAGTTATGTATAAACGTTTAACCTACTTTGTTTGTTTTTGTCTCATTAGTAACTTATCTGGTACACTAATCTACAAGTTCAAACTTTCAGGAAGCTATGGAACAAATGATTGAACAGCCACAACCACCTGAAGGTGACGAGACTACTACAGGCACAATGTCACCTCTTGCTGCAGTGCATCAGTATCTCTCCACTAACAGTGCAAAAAGCACCTTCCTGCGTAATTCTGGGTTGGTTGTCAAGGTAACCTTGTCCAAATCGCCTACTGAACAAAATCTTCCTGCTAGACAGAGTGATATATCTGTGCTCCAGACACAAGTCCAATCCCTAATGGACGTTGTTTCAGAAACAAGAATAGTGGTTGAGAAATGTCGTCAAGATATGAATGGTTTTGAAACCAGACTATCAGACATTCGCTTTGTTGTTCAAGAGCAATGGCGGAAAAAAGGTGGAGATCGTGTTGCTCCATCAGATTCTACAGCCTGAAACATTAGCACTCAGGTCAAATGATCTGTGCTTCTATACATCTGATGGTGATTTTATCTGGAAGGACTGTAAACTTTATGCCAACATGCCTTTTGTTGTATGGTTGGAATTTATTTTTTTGTGATACAACATTTACGATGCTGCCTCAGGCTGCAGTAATTACGACGCTATTTTTGTATAGTGTAGGTTTATCTTAGTAATGTATTCGGCCGAAAGCTTCGTAGGAGCCCAACATGCCAACATTCGTCGGGCCCATTCCAATTGGGCTAAAAACAATTACGGGCCGAAATTGGCATGTAGCCCACTAAAAATATCTGGGCCTAAATCAGCATAAGCTTTCATATTTTTCTGGTAGGCATCTGCCCATAGTGTGTCTTTAATAGGCCTAAACATAATTTGGGCCCTCAGTAAAAATAGGCCGTTTATAGGTGTAAATATCTCGAGCCCATAAAATACATGGGCCTTTAATAGACCGAAAGTGAGATTGGGCCCTGATTGTGCCAAATAACCCACTGGACTTTAACAGGCCGAAATTCGAACGGGCCGTAAATGCGCCGACCTAATACACGGGCCTTTAACAGGCCGAAACTTCGGTCGGGCTAGATTATCATCATTTTTATATGGGCCGTTAATGGGCCCGATATGACGTTGGGCCACATATGGCCCATGGTTTATGTCCGGCGTTAACAGGCCAAAAATGACAACAGGTCGAAAGTGGCCCAAAGCTATAGTGAGCCTCTAACAGGCCGAATGTCAGACATGGCCGAATATAACCCAAATCCTTCATGGTCGTTTATGGGCTGAAAGTTTTGATGGCCTGTAAATGGGCCCAAATGAAGCCAGACCTTTAACATGCCGGAAATACACCGGGCCGTAATTTGGCCCAATTACTTAGCGGACTGTTAACGGGCCAGAAGTGACCATGGGGCACATTGATGACAAGTTTAAGACAGGCCGTTGACGGGCCGATTTGACAGATAATGTTGGGCCTTTAGCTGGGTCGGCCCATTATGGTTGGCAGAATCTTGTGGGCCTTTAGCTGGGCCGGCCCATTGTGGTCCGCAAAATCTTGTGGGCCTTTAGCTGGGCCGGCCCATTATGGTCTGCAAAATCGTGTGGTCCTTTAGCTGGGCCGGCCCATTATGGTCCGCTAAATTTTGTGGGCCTTTAGCTGGCCCGGCCCATTATGGTCCGCTAAATCTTATGGGCCTTCGGTTGGGCCGGCCCATTTAATCTTTGTGGGCCACTTTTGGGTCGGTCCACGTGTCAACATATCATAGGCCCATCTCGACCATTGGATGAGTGACACATGTGCCAACGCGGAGCTGACGCATGGATCCGTCAACCAATGAGAATTTTACACGTGGAAAATTGGCATTGGTCGTGGCTGTTAACGGGTTATCGGATCCAAAATCCGACCCGATAGCTTAACGGCGTTCTGTTACGATGGATGCCATGTGTCGGTCACCCTTGACGAAAGCACTTCTGTGACGTGCGATTTATCGTCATGGAACACTTCTAGGACAGCACAGGTATGACTATCTTGATTCTGTCATAAATTTGTCATGGATGTACATGCATGACAGAAAACGCGACCTACTGTGACAAACACGTATCATCACGGAAGTGTATTTTTTTGTAGTGTTAGCCGTGTCGATCTGAGACTTTCTTACTTTTTGTCTTCTCTATATTTACCCCTATCATCATACACTATTCCACCTATAGTGCTATATCCGTGGCTTGCACTCATGTATTGCGTGAGGGTTGAAAAAGCTGAAGCGCGTTAAAAAGTGTGAACCAATTGCTCGGCTTGTCATCGGGGTTGTGCATGATAAATACTTTGTGTTAAGAAGACAGAGCATGAAAAGACTATATGATTTTTTAGGGATAGCTTTCTTTAGCATTGATATTTTGAAATACATGATTGTTTGTTGGGAAGCCTGAGTATTGATGTCTTTATGTCAAATTATAGACTATTGCTTTGGATCACTTATGTCTTAATATTCATGCCATGATTAGATATATGCTCAAGTTTATGCTAGGTAGCATTCCACATCAAAAATTATCTTTGTTACCATTTACCTACTCGAGGACAAGCAGGAATTAAGCTTGGGGGTGCTGATACGTCTCTGTTGTATCTATAATTTTTTATTGTTTCATGCCAATACTATACAACTTTTATACACTTTTGGCAACATTTTATATGATTTATTTGGACTAACATATTGATCTAGTGCCCGGTGCGAGTTCCTGTTTGTTGCTTGTTTTTTGTTTCGCAAAAAATCCATATAAAACAAATTCCAAATGCGATAAAAAATTACAGAGAATTATTTTAGAATGTATGTGATTTTGGGGAGGTGGAATCAATGTAAACAGGGGCCCACAGCCCCCAAGATACACCAGGGTGCCCCAGGGGGTGCCAGGCGTGCCCAGGTGTATTATGCCGCAAGAAAGATACTTTATGGAAAAACCATGTAAAATTTTTAGCGCAATCGGAGTTACGGATGTCTGGGAATTTAAGAAACGGTGGAGGGCCAGATCTGAAAAATGCAAAACAGAAGAGAATAGAGAGGGAGATTCAATCTCGGAGGGGCTCCTGCCCCTCTGCCACCATGGAGGCCATGGACTAGAGGGGGGACTCTCCTCCCATCTAGGGGGGAGGCCAAGGAAGAAGAAGAAGAAGGAGGGGGCTCTCTCCCCCACTCTCCTGGTGGTGCCGGAGTGCCGCCGGGGCAAGGATCGTGACGGCGATCTACATCAACAATCTTTCTACCGTCAACACCAAGTCTCTCCCCCTCTATGCAGCATTGTAACACCTCTTCTCCCCGCTGTAATCCCTACTTAAACATGGTGCTCAACTCCATATATTATTTCCCAATGATATTTGGCTATCCTATGATGTTTGAGTAGATCCGTCTTATCCTATGGGTTAATCGTGATCCTAGTTGGTATGATTGTATATTTTATTTATGGTGTTGTCCTATGGTGCCCTTTGTGTCGCGCAAACGGAGGGGCCCCCGCTTTAGGGTGTTGCAATATGTTCATGGTTTTCTTATTGTCGGTGTTGCGGGGGTGACAGCAGCCTAAACGCGGATAAGTGGCTTATGGCGTATGGGAGTAAAGGGGACTTGATACTTAATTCTATGGTTGGATTTTACGACCTTAATGATCTTTAGTAGTTGCAGATGCTTGCTAGGGGTCCAATCATAAGTGCATATGATTCAAGTAGAGAAAGTATGTTAGCTCATGCCTCTCCCTCATATAAAATTGCAAGAATGATTACTGGTACTTGTTATCGATTGCCTAGGGACAAATGACTTTCTTGTTGACAAAAGCTATCCACTTTTATTACCTTGCAATTTATTTGTAGTTTTATTCTCGCAAAGTACTCGTAGTTTTATTCTTGAAAAATAGTTTCATACTTGTTTTAGGTAAAGCAAACGTCAAGTGTGCGTAGAGTTGTATCAGTGTCATTAGAACTTGATGGAATATTTGTTCTGCCTTTAGCTTCTTGTTGGGCTCGACACTCTTATTTATCGAAGAAGTCTATAAACGATCCCCTATACTTGTGGGTTATCAAGGTTTGCATGAGTTTTGCCTATTTGGTTCAACTGCAAGTTTGATCGAAGTCCATACATCTGATGTAGAGGCTTTCATATCAATCGGAGCAGGAAACTCTGAAATTAGTTCCATGGTTTCTTTCCTTTGACCTGATGACGAACATAATGTTATCTCATAGAGTTGCACTTCCCTCCCACTCACTCTTTTGGAAGAGACATTTTCTTCAAAAATCATGCTGCTCTATATGGCAAACCTTTTTCCTCAGCAAGTGATGGAGGAATGCCCAATTATTTGGGATAACCTACAAAGTAGTATTTGTCTAATTTGGAATAGGTTTGTAAACATTTTACCCATGTCTATTTTCCAAATGCTAAGAAAAGACAAAACATGGTTGGGCGTACCATACCATGACATCATTTGAACATATGTGATGGCACTCTTTCCAGTGTAAAATCATAGTCTCCAAAGCATTACTTTAAAAGGGATAATGGCAAATTTATTTATATCACTTTGATCTTACCATGTCATATATTGTTTGATTACATCTTATCGGACATTCCACTCACAGTGGTGTTCCGGGAGGTGTAAGTTATCAAACCTTTTTCACAACTCATCGGACATTCGCTAAACTTCTAACTTAGATATTACTTTCCGCAATCTAATTTCAGAAACATAATTTTCTTGTTACAATAATTTCTACTTAATTCTGAAAACCTTTTGAACTATTTCAAAAGATCCAGACTTATGTCTCATTAAGAAAATATTCACATATATACTTGAGTATTACTGAAGATAGATAAATTTATTACTAGTAACAATACTTATTGGACTACACACATCAAAATGCATGATTACTAGTATGTTTGTGTAACACCCTCGATGCGAATATATCTCCCACGTGTCGAGGCATGACTTAGAGGCATAATCGCATTGAAGGCATATGTCGCAAGTTAGGCAATATTCACAACATCCCATGTAATATAAATAATAAAGGGGAGATAACATAGTTGGCTTACACTCACCACGTCAATCAATTACATAAATAACATTACAACATCCAAACACACATGGCCCGGCTACGGCGCCAAAATAAAAGATAACCCAACATGCGACACGGTCCCGATCACCCCCAACTGGACACCACTACTGATCATCAGGAAAGGAAACATAGTAATGTTGAGAGTCCTCGTCGAACTCCCACTTGAGCTCGAGCGCGTCACCTGGAGCGGAATCATCAGGCCCTGCATCTGGTGTAATAGTTATCTGTGAGCCACAGGGACTCAGCAATCTCGCACCCTCGCGATCAAGACTATTTAAGCTTATAGGTAAGGTAGGGTAAAAGTATATGTGGAGCTGCAGCAAGCGACTAGCAAAAATGGTTGCTAACTTATTCGCAAAAGAGAGCGAGAAGAGGAGGCAAAGCGCGAGCGAGAAACTAGAGAGAAACCTGCGCAAACATTACTCCAACACCGTGTCCACTTCCCGGACTCCGCCGAGAAGGGGCCATCACGGTAAGACACTCAGTTGATTCATTTTAATTCAGTTAAGGTTCAAGTTATCTACAACCGGACATTAACAAATTCCCATCTGCCCATAACCGCGGGCATGGCTTTCGAAAGTTCAAATCCCTGCAGGGGAGTCCCAACTTAGCCCATGACAAGCTCTCACAGTCAACGAAGGAATAGACCTCCTCCCAAGATGTTCCGATCAGACTCGGTATCTCGGTTCTTCAAGACACTTCGACAGGTTAAAACAAGACCAGCAACACCGCCCGAATGTGCCGACAAATCCCGATAGGAGCTGCACATATCTCTTTCTCAGGGCACACTCAGATTGTCTAAACTTCCGATAGGCCAGCCCAGAGTTGCCCCTGGTAGCCACCGGCGGGTGAAAGTTTGGACCAACACTCAGAGGAGCACTGGCCCGGGGGGGTTAAAATAATGATGACCCTTGAGTCTGCAGAACCCAAGGGAAAGAAAAGGCTAGGTAGCAAATGGTAAAACCAAGGTTTGGCATTGCTGGAAAAGCTTTAATCAAGGTGAACTATCAAGGGGTTCCCATTATAACCCAACCGCGTAAGGAACGCAAAATCCGGGAACATAATACCGATATGACGGAAACTAGGGTGGCAAGAGTGGAACAAAACACTAGGCGAGAGGCTGAGCCTTCCACCCTTTACCAAGTGTATAGATGCATTAAGATAACAAGATAATATAATGATATCCCAACAAGTAAATAAATGTTCCAACAAGGAACGGCCTCCAATCTTCACCTGCAACTAGCAACGCTATAAGAGGGGCTGAGCAAAGCGGTAACATAGCCAATCAATGGTTTGATAGGACATGGTGGGTTAGAGGTTTGACATGGCAATTTTGGAGGCTTGAAAGCAAGTGGTAGGCATCGTAGCATTGGCATAGCAAAAGAGCGAGCAATCTAGCATAGCAAAGATAGTAGTGATTTCGAGGGTATGATCATCTTGCCTGCACAGTTGTCAGAGTTGACTGGATCCTTGAAAGCAAACTCAACGGGATCCTCGTTAGCGAACTCGTCTCCCGGCCCTACCCAAACAAGACAAAAAACAAGACAAACAAGCAACAAGGACACAATCAACCACGTGGATCAAACAATATGATGCAAGATGATATGCTATGCGGGATGCGATGCGGGATGCAAAATGCAAGATATGACAGGAAATGCATGAACCTGGCCTCAACTTGGAATTCCAAGGGTGCCACTGGAAAGATGAGATGAAATCGCTTGAAAACGATATAAAGAACGCCGGAATCGGAGTTACGGTTTGGAAATGGCAAGCGTTTCAAAAATGACACCGGTCTGCGATTTACAGCAAGTAGGCATCTAAATGCAATGAGATGAACATGCTACAGCACCCAAACATGACAACAAATACATGGCAGGGATGACATCAAGATGCTTAACAAAAGTCTGCACTGAGCTACGGCCAATTCATCCATTAACAGGTTCAAACAAGCATGGCAAATGCATGTAAAACAGATTTCAGACTTAGTGAAATTAACACTTGTCTGGAATTTCAGATCAGGTAGCACTCTTCGGAGCATCAAAACTATATGCTACAGGACCTGAACATGGCAAAGTAATGCATGGCATGGAGCTACTCAAAGATCTTAACAAAAGTCCCTTAGTGACCTTGAGCCAAAAGGGATCAGAAAATACAATTGCAAGCATGTGAACATGGCAAAAACATAATCAGTCTCAGACTTAGTGAAAACTGGAGCATGCTGAAACAGATATCAAGTAGGCATGTTTACGAGCTCGATGCACTCACTACGGAGCAAGTCATGACAACTAAGCATACACCCATCAAGAATACACAAAATTTCAAGCTAGACATGGCAAGAACAATAGCATAGCATGCACGGATCAACTACAACATCATCGGCAAAATTGCAAACAAGTTGACAATCTGCCCAGATTCACGAAGTAGCAAAAGTAGAGCTCGATTGACTCAAGCTAGGGTGCTCCATAATTGCAAACAAAGACATGGATGGATAGAGCACTACAAGATTAACAAAACATCCTTACTGATCATCCTCAAAAGAGGCACGGATCACTAGGAAACAACATGAACATATGGCCATATGAGATAAACAGCTCAAGGACTTAGTGGAAATGCTAAGTCCCTGAAATCAGAATTACCAAGTGCCTCACTTGGCAAGCTTGTGCTAGTCACCACACACATCACAAAAATACATGGGTTGCACCTCTGGAAAGATGACAAAACCCTTAACAAAACATATGTAGAGCATCAGGGCATATCATGCACACATTAATCATGGCAAAAATGACAAAAAGCTAAATGGAGTAGCAGATCTGACAATTATCTCAAGTAGCCCTCTTCTAACAGCATTTCGGGCATCAAGATGAACTCAAATGAAAATGATGCAATGGAATGAAATGATGTACTCTCTGAGATGAACATTTTGATATGCTATATGCATGAATCGGAGCTACGGATGCAATACGGATGCAAAGTGACGAAGCCAAGAACAAAGGCACTTGGGCTAGGAAAATCCGGGGACTTGGTGAAAAAAATCAACCTCTCTCAGATCTAGGGTTTGCACGCAATCTGAGGCGCGGTCGGGGCACTGTTCATCGGAGTTCGCCGGCCGGAGTTGGGGAAGCCGGAGCTGGGGCGCCGGCGACGAGGCGCGGCCCGGGGAGGCGCGGCCGGGCGCGGGACGGAGGGCCGGCGAGGGGCGCGGGCCCGGGCGACGATGGTGGCCGCGGGAGGATGTGCGGCGGCGGCGAGCACGGCGGGGAGCGGCCGGCGGCGGCGAGCGGCATGGAGGCGGCGGCAAGCTTCGGCCGGGCGGGGACGGGCGGCCGCGGCGCGAGGAGGCGGGTGGCAGCGGCTGGGCCCGTGGGGGCCGGGGACGGGCCCGAGCGGGCCGCGCGCGGCTGAGGCGGCGAAGTGGTCCGGGGGCACCACGTGGCAGCTCCCGGTTGGCGGCGGCGGAAGCGTCCGGCCCGGGCGGACGTGTTCGGCCGGCGCGGAGGCGATTTTTAGGGTTTGAGGACGAGGGGGATCCGGATTTTCGGGGAGAGACCTATTTATAGGCATAGAGGGAGCTAGGAGAGTCCAAATGAGGTGCGGTTTTCGGCCACGCGATCATGATCGAACGATCTAGATGATGGAGAGGGTTTAGGTGGGTTTTGGGCCAAATTGGAGGGGTGTTGGGCTGCAACACACACGAGGCCTTTACGGTCCCTCGGTTAACCGTTGGAGTATCAAACGAAGTCCAAATGATACGAAACTTGACAGGCGGTCTACCGGTAGTAAACCAAGGCTGCTTGGCAAGTCTCGGTCCAATCCGGAAATGTTTAATCCCCACACACGAAAGAAAGCTAGAAATTACCACCGGAGGAGAACGAAGCGCCGGAATGCAAAACGGACAACGGGGAAAATGCTCGAATGCATGAGATGAACACGTATGCAAATGCAATGCACATGATGACATGATATGAGATGCATGACAACGACAACAACACACGGAGACAAAGACCCGAACCCGAGAAAATAAAATAACTTAACGCCGAAACGGCAAGAGTTGGAGTACAAATTGGGAAAGTTACATCCGGGGTGTTACAACACTCCACCACTACGAAAGGATCTCGTCCCGAGATCTAGGACTGAAAGAACACCGGGTACTCAGAACGGAGGTGATCCTCGTGTTCCTAGGTAGCTTCACGGTCAGAATGGTGTGACCACTTGACTTTGAGAAATTTGATTGACTTATTGCGAGTCTTGAGTTCAGTCTCTTCGAGAATAGCAACTGGGTGCTCACGACAAGAGAGATCTTCTTGGAGCTCAATGTCCTCGAAGTTGACGGTGCGGTCAGGAGTCTTGAAGCACTTACGAAGCTGAGAGACATGGAGCACGTCATGAACATTTGCAAAGTTTGAAGGAAGCTCGAGTTGATGGGCGGGGTCGCCTCTCTTGCTGACAATCTTGAAAGGTCCCACGTATCTAGGGGCAAGCTTCCCTTTGATACCGAAGCGACGAGTACCTTTCATAGGAGAGACACGGAGGTAAGCATGATCTCCGATCTCGAAAGCCAAATCACGGTGCTTACTATCATAGTAGCTCTTCTGGCGGGATTGGGCTGCTTTGAGGTTATCACGAATGACTTTGCACATTTCCTCTGCCTCTGTGATTAAGTCATTACCCAAAAGCTGACGTTCACCGGTTTCAGACCAGTTGAGAGGGGTACGGCACTTCCTGCCATACAGAATTTCAAATGGGGCCTTGCCCGAACTTGCTTGAAAACTATTGTTGTAGGAGAATTCAGCATAAGGAAGACAATCCTCCCGCTTCATGTCGAAGGAGATCACACAAGCCCTGAGCATATCTTCAAGAATCTGGTTGACATGCTCAACTTGACCGCTAGTTTGAGGATGGAAAGCTGTGCTGAAGCGGATGTTGGTGCCCATGGCCTTCTGAAAAGAATCCCAAAACTTGGAGGTAAAGATGCTGCCACGGTCTGAAGAGATCACTTGTGGAATACCGTGCAGAGAGACAATACGAGAGGTATAGAGTTCCGCCAATTGAGCTGCAGTGATTGACTCTTTGATAGGCAGAAAGTGAGCCACTTTGGTGAGTTTGTCGATGACAACGAATATAGCATCATTGCCACGCTTGGACTTAGGAAACCCAGTCATGAAGTCCATTTCAATATGGTCAAACTTCCATTCTGGAATGGCAAGAGGTTGGAGGAGACCAGCTGGCCTTTGGTGTTCTGCCTTCACTCTTCTGCAGACATCACATTCATTCACGAATTGAGCAATCTCGCGCTTCATTCGAGTCCACCAATAAGCTTGCTTAAGGTCCTGATACATCTTCGTGCTCCCAGGGTGGATGGAGAGGAGAGAATTGTGAGCCTCGTTCATGATCACTTTATGGAGGTCACCTTTGGGTACAACAATACGATCCTCGAAGAAGAGAGTGTCCTTGTCATCAAGGCGGTAGCACTTGTACTTGGGTTGGCTCTTGGCAATCCCAATCTTCACCTTTTTCACCATAGCATCAAGAAGCTGAGCTTGGCGAATCTGGTCTTCCAAGGTAGGAGAGACTTGAAGGTTGGCGAGGAAACCTTGAGGAACAACTTGCAGATTAAGTTTGCGGAAAGCTTCACAAAGCTCGGGTTGATAAGGCTTGAGAATAAGACTGTTGCAATAAGCCTTTCTGCTCAATGCGTCAGCAATCACATTGGCCTTTCCTGGAGTATACTCGATACTCGGATTGTACTCTTGAATCATTTTGACCCATCGAGTTTGCCTGAGGTTGAGATTAGGCTGAGTGAAGATGTACTTGAGACTCTTGTGATCAGTGAAAATGTCCACTTTTCTTCCCAATAGAAGATGTCTCCAAGTCAAAAGAGCATGCACAACTGCCGCCAACTCGAGATCATGAGTGGGGTAGTTCTTCTCATTGGGCTTTAACTAGCGAGAGGTATAAGCAAAAACTTTCTTCTCTTGCATCAATACTGCGCCAAGACCTTGGAGAGAGGCATCACAAAAGACCTCGTACGGCTTGGATTCATCAGGCGGAGTCAGAACTGGAGCAGTGATCCTTTTTCTTTCAAAGTGTTGAAAGCAATGTCACACTCCGGAGACCAAACGTACTTGACGTGCTTCTGGAGAAGATTAGAGAGAGGCTTCGCGATCTTAGAAAAGTTTTCAACGAATCTTCGGCAATAGCTTGCGAGACCGAGGAAGCTACGGAGTTGCTTCACGTTCTGAGGAGGTTCCCAATTCACAATTGCAGACACCTTCTCAGGATTCACGGAAATGCCCTTGGCAGAGATGATATGACCAAGATAAAGAACCTCATCGAGCCAAAATTCACACTTGGAGAACTTGGCGTAGAACTGATGTTCTCTGAGCTTATCGAGTACCAAACGCAAGTGCTTGGCATGATCTTCCTTGTTCTTGGAGAAAACCGGAATGTCGTCGAGATAGACCAAAACGAAGTCATTGGTGTAGGCGTTGAAGATGAAGTTCATCATGCGAGAGAACGCCGGAGGAGCATTGACGAGGCCAAAAGACATGACGGTGTATTCATATGAACCATAGCTTGTCCTCAAAGCCGTCTTGGGAATATCTTCCTCACGGATTCGAATCTGATGATGACCCATACAAAGATCAAGCTTGGAGAATACTTGAGCACCTTTGAGTTGTTCGAACAGCTCATTGATGTTGGGAAGTGGGTATTTGTTCTTGATGGTCTTCTTGTTCAATGGACGGTAATCAACACAAAGTCGGTCTGTTCCATCCTTCTTCTTCACAAAAAGAACACCACAACCCCACGGAGAAGAATTAGGCCGGATGAGACCCATTTTCTCTTGAATATCGAGTTGCTTCTTCAGCTCCTTCAACTCTTCAGGTCCGAAGGACGCTTGCACACAGGTTCCGTGCCGGGCTCAAGATCAATGACGAATTCAACTGGCCGGTGCGGAGGCATTCCTGGAAGCTCTTCTGGAAAGACGTCTTGGTATTCGCAAACGACTGGAATTTGCGAGATAGAATCCAATTCACCCTTCTCATTGAGAGAAAACAGACGGATGGTATTATCCCGAGCGGCAAAGACAATTACATCCTCAGACGAATGAGTCAATTGAATCTGCCTGGCTACACAATCAAACTGAGCCTTGTTCTTAGAAAGCCAATCCATTCCGAGAATAAGATCAATATCCGTGTTACCAAGGATCATTGGAGAAGCCAGAAACTTGAAATCACCCATCGAGATAGAAATATCCGGAACTTCATAGTTAGCAAGCAAACATTTACCCAGAGAGACAACTGCTAATGGCTTATGCATAACTTGAGAAAACCACCCATGCTTAGATGCAAAAGGTCTCGAGATAAAGCAATGCGATGCACCAGTGTCAAAAAGAACTTTTGCAGGAACATCGTTAACAGGAAGGTTACCCATGATGACATCTGATGAATCCTCTGCCTGAGCTGCATTCACCATATTGACCTTGGCGTACTTGGGGTTATGCTTGACCACAGTTGTACTTGCCGATCTGACAGGAGGAGGAGGAGGAAGACGCCTCTGGTTGAAACACTTGTTGGCATAGTGATCCTTCTGTTGGCACTTGTTGCACGTGACCTCTGAAAGCGGACGGTGATACGGAGCACTCAATCTTGGAGCTTGAGACGAAGTCTTGTTCTGAAAGCCAGGGTTGGGTGGGTGGGAAGAACCACTGCCACCTTTGCTCTTCTGCTGATACGGCTGACTGAACGGAGGAGGAGGAAGCCAATACTTCTGCTGCTTGGCCACTTGAGTAGAGGAAGAAGGAGTAACATCTCTGACTCGCTTCTTGGAAGCATCACACCTCAACTGAGCAGCCTCTTCCTTCAGTGCCATGTTGTAGAACTCATCGTATCTCAAGGGCTCAAAGAGAACAAGAGCTAGCTGGATTTCTTCTCTGAGACCACCCCTGAACTGGTATATCATGCTCTTCTCATCCGGGACGTCCTGCTTGGCAAAGTGGGCGAGCTTCTGGAACAACTTGTTGTAGTCATAGACAGACAAAGAGCCTTGCTTCAGGTTGCAGAATTCCTCACGCTTGCTTTCAACCATGCTCTCGGGAATATGATGAGCTCGGAAATCTTGACGGAATTCATCCCAAGTGATAACACGTCCACCTCTGGAATCCTTGTACTGCTGGAACCATTCTGCAGCTTGATCTTTGAGTTGGAAGGAAGCGAACTTGACAAAGTCCTCAGTCTTGATGTTACTGCACTCGAAATGCTTGCACAGATCCACAAGCCAATCGTCAGCATCGGTTGCCTCAACACAATTGCTGAAAGTCTTTGGCCCGTTAGCAAGGAACTGGTTGAGTGTAGCAAAGTGATTCCGATTGTTGCCTTGGTTCCCTTGGTTGCCTTGATTGCGCTCTTGGAGAATTTGCATGATCAACTGTGTGTTTGCATTGGTTGCGGCCATCACAGCTTGCCATGCCTCCGGAGGAGGTGGAGGTGGTGGCGGATCAGGATTCGGAGTCGTGCGCGTTGGAGGAGCCATCCTGAAGAGGTTGACATCCATTAGCACATTGATAGACAATTATTGAAGCTGAATCCAACGGAATGAAAATTGCAACATATAGTCTTCACATTCGAACAAAATGAACGAATGCATTCCTCTTGAAATGGTCACATATCCATAAATTGAGAAGCCACGTAGAATTAAGGTAGAGAAATAAATCAACAAGGTACGGATCAAGAACAAATAATCGGTAAGAAATCCCAATCTCAAACCAATATCCGTGGAAGAAGAACTAGAGCTACAAGAATTCCCACCTATGAAACTCCCGAACCTTTCCGGTTATGCAATCAGGTGTTGGGGATACAGGGGAAGCATAATATCTCACCCAAACTAGCAAATCCTACATCCAGCTGTATCCATCCTTCAACACATAACCAAGAAAACTTCGGAAACCATCTACCTCAACCTTCAAAAAGCATCCGTCATACAAGTTATGGCGATACTCCCGAACTCCCGCCCCAGTACTGGGTGGCGTCGAGGTTATCTCACCAACGAACTGCATAAAAGAGATTTTCGATGTCGGCGTACTAAACTCAGGTATTCGAGAACTGCAACGATAAAATTATGATGACAACACCTCAGAGCTCAACTCCCCGGGACACTTCCACTAAACCCCTGACAGGAGGCACCAAGACAATGTTCTCATCATAAAACCATCGGAATGATTCCAAGATACCCGCGTGATCCTAAAAAAAATTAGTGAAATTTGAGAAGAGAAGAGTCAAAACTCTATGTCAGGATGCCTTACCAGAGCGATGAGGAGACTGGGAAGTA
>NC_053028.1:338488602-338568711 GCF_003073215.2 Triticum urartu
CGACGCACTCCGAAGAGGTACGCTTCTCGAATTCCTTGTTGTCGTCCCTGATATCCTTCTTCTTTCCTATGCTCTCCTTGTCAGGAACTACTGCTTCCGCTGCTTGTGCCGCGACTGCGTCCTGGTACATCTTATCCACGCAAATGATTGTGTCCTTCTCATCTGATGGGATGGAAATGACTCCTACTGGCCTAGGCATCTTCAAGGTGTTGTAGGCATAGTGAGATGCTGCCATGAATTTAGCCAGGGTTGGGCGTCCAAGTATCCCATTCTATGGTAGGGGGAGGTCGACCACATCAATCACAATCTTCTCAGTCCGGTAGTTCAGTTGTCCCCCAAATGTCATGGACAACGTGATATTTCCCTTAGGATGACTCCTGTCGGGATTAACTCCTTGAAACGTGCGCGTGTCCTTTAGTTCTTCCTCTGGAAGTTTGCTGATGTCCTTTGGGGAAATCAGATTCAACCAAGCCCCGCCATCAACCGACATCTTTGTGACTTTGAGGTTGCGAATTTTTGGAGAGACTAACCATGGCAAACATCCTACTGCAGTGGTATGGTCAGGATGGTCCTCTTCATCGAAGATGATGGGCGTGCGTGACCATTTGAGCGGCTTCCGAGCCTCTGCTGCTGGCTCCACGACATTGACCTCACATGCCCACCATTTGAGTTGCCGGTGAGAGGAGTTCAGGGATGCACCCCCGTCAATGCATAGGGCGTCAGTGGCCTTCTGGAACTCCTTCTCACCGGTTTCCTCTTCACCCCCTCCATCACTCTCATCATTGCAAGTTTCCCTCTCTCGACCCTTGGCAGGTTTTCCTTGGTTCCGGAAGGGTTTGCTAGGACGATTTGCTTCACCGCCTCGGCCCTTCACGCGAGTGGCATTCTGACATTTTTCCTTATCGCGCTTGTCATATTCTGCTCTCTGCCTTTTGACAAGCTGTTCAACCTGATGACACCCTTGAAGATCATGACCCTTGGTCCGATGAATCTTACAGTATGGCCCATCGCCTTTCCCAGCCTTCTCGGCAGCCGCAGCATCCCGGCAGTCAGTGCACACGACAGCTTCCTTGCCGGGGGCTTCTGCCCTGGCCTTCTTGCCGGTACTGAGCGTGCCTGATCCTTCGACAGTCATCACCGCCTTATCGTTGCACCTCTTGTTGCGCTTCTTGCTCTTCTTCTGACTGGTGGATTCACCGTCATCTTCCGAGTCGACGTTGATGCAATCCTCTTCTCCGGGGAGTTTCCTTCCCTCCTCAATCCGAGCACACTTGTCCACCAAGGTGTAAAGCTCCTTCACAGTCTTGGGAGACTGCACATTCATCTTGGAATGAATCTTGCGGTTGCGCACATTGGACTAGAAGGAAACTATCACAGCTGCTGGATGTATATTTGGGATGTTCCTGTGGACTCTGCTGAATCTCTACAAGTACATCCGGAGAGTCTCTCCTTCTTTCTACTGGAGGAGCCGCAAGTCATTGGACCGCCCTGATTCTTGATCGACGCCAGTGAAGGCGTGAATGAACTCATGGCACAGGTCAGCCCATCACGAAAAGGAGTTCTCCAGCACGTGCATCAGCCAAGACCTCACATTGGACTTGAGCGCCAAAGGGAAGTAGTTGGCGAACACCTTCTCTTCTCTTCCCCGGCAGCTTAAACCGCAATGGTGTAAATGCTCTGAAACTCCGCCGGGTTCAGCCTCCCATCATACTTCTCGAGTATCTCTGGCTTGAACATGCGGACGGACGGCTAACGAACTTGACATAGATCATGAGTAAAGGAAGGGCACCCAACCTCGAAAGGTAGGCACCGGCCAACCTCGAGCGCGGGCTCATCAATGTCAGGTCCACAGCACCCATTGGTCCGGCGGTGGTCGTCGCGGCATCGCTCGACGACGACACACGCGTCTCCCCTCCGCCTGTCCTCCGGTGCTCGTCATTGGTCCGGACATGCTCAAGGGTCAGAAGAGGCCATCGAGACGTCATCAGGCTCTTGGTTTTACTGCGCTCGCGCCGGTTGTGGCGGCAGGGACTGTACTGTGGGGGTGGTGGCCCCTTCCGTATGACCAACAGCGTGAGTCGTCGTTGTCGCTTGGGGAGGCCATGGCAGGCCAGCTCGCTGCGAGCCCCTAGCCTCGGCGAAGCCGAGCAGACTCTGGATAGTGGCACGCCACTCGTCCATCTGCTCGGCTACTGGCGAAAACCTCAGTAGCAGCTGGGCATAGGTGATGATGAAGTGGACCGCACCATCGCTCGGCTTCTAATGGTGCCAGTGGCGACAACACCACATTCTTGCCGTTGCGAGGCAGCCATTTGGATGGCATGGTGACGTGGTGAAGGCGCTTGAGGCCAGCGGCTCCATTGAGCGCAGCGACCTGGTCGACTCGCCCCAAGGGAGGTGCACGCGCTGCGGTCACTCCCGTGGTGGGGGCGGCCGGAGGGCGGCGATTCGCCCCGGACCAAGTGCCATCGCTGTGGTTGTGCCTGTCGGTGAGAGGAAGGGGCACGGATGGGATAACCCCTTCACCCGTACCTCGCGGAGCATGGCCATCGGGATGTTGCTGATGCTGCTCTTCTCCGGTGTCTCCTGCTCTGGCCACGGGGAGGTTGGGACGGCGCCACCTGCTCCGACCACATCACCAGCAGCGTTCCCATCCTGGTGCGCCTCCGCATCACCCGTAGCATTGGTGGATGCGGGCAGCGGAGCCTTTGAAGTGTACGGGTGAGCTGAAGCACCGCATTTCTTCTTGGTCGCCATGGTCGACGGCGCCGTCGAAGATGAAGATGGCGGTGAAGATGACGCGCTGCTCACGCTTTCAGGTTCACGCAAGTGATCCCCCTACACTACTAGGGAAAACACTAGTAGTAGCGCTTGATTTTAAGCTAGCAGTAGCGCTTGTGCAAGCGCTACCACTAAGGCACTACAGCTAACTAGTAGCAGTAGCGCTGGAAAGGGAGCACTACTACTATACCTAGTTAGCAGTAGCGCTTTTATTTGGCAAGCGCTACTGATAGTACTAAGTAGCAGTAGCGCTTCTTATGAAAAGCGTTGCTGCTCACTTTTCCTGTATTTTTAAAAATACAGCTTATTTTCGTTGTGGTTTTATATACATTACTTTCATCATATGATTTTTTCACCATGATTAGTTATTATATATAACAATGGGTGAAATGAACATGGAGTAGATTCAAGTGGAGGCAACATGTGGTGCATGTCGAAAGTACTGCTAATCCAAACTTGATCTAGTTTGGATTAGTAGTACTTTCGATGTGCACCACATGTTGCCTCCACTTGAATCTAATCCATGTTCATTTCACCTACTGATATATATAATAACTCATCATGCTCGTATAACAACTTAGCATCATGCATCATCGATCATACAACTTCTACTCGATACCACATCATCATCATATTCATCTAACCAATCCTATTTAGTTGTTCTTAGCACATGATCATGAGTATTAGCTAGGACCTACTACCTTCTCCTAGGTAAAATAGCATAAAAAAGATAGCCCCTGACTCTCCATTATGGAGAATGGAGATTATCCTGTCTCCAATTCCTACCTTTCGCACAATCTTTCTTCCAAGAACCTCCCTATGACTGACCATACATTTTTCCTTTCTTTGATTATCATGTCTTCACTGGTTTTAGAAATCCGATATGGACATGTGTAGGATCTAAAGTATGTCTAGAGGGGGGGTGATTATACTACTTGACCAAATAAAAATCTAGCCTTTTCCCAATTTTAGTTCTTGGCAGATTTTAGCTCTGTTAGCACAAGTCAAGCAATCTCCACACAATTCAAGCAAGCATGCAAAAGAGTATATGAGCAGCGGAAAGTAAAGCATGCAACTTGCAAGAATGTAAAGAGGAGGGTTTGGAGGATTCAAACGCAATTGGAGACACGGATGTTTTTGTCGTGGTTCTGATAGGTGGTGCTATCGTACATCCACGTTGATGGAGACTTCAACCCATGGAGGGTAACGGTTGCGCTAGTCCACGGAGGGCTCCACCCATGAAGGGTCCATGAAGAAGCAACCTTGTCTATTCCATCACGGCCGTCGCCCACGAAGGACTTGCCTCACTAGCGATAGATCTTCACAAATTAGGCGATCTCCTTGCCCTTACAAACTCCTTGGTTCAACTCCACAATCTTGTCGGAGGCTCCCAAGTGACACCTAGACAATCTAGGAGACACCACTCTCCAAGAAGTAACAAATGGTGTGTTGATGATGAACTCCTTGCTCTTGTGCTTCAAATGATAGTCTCCCCAACACTCAACTCTCTCTCACGGGATTTGGATTTGGTGGAAAGAAGATTTGAGTGGAAAGCAACTTGGGGAAGGCTAGAGATCAAGATTCATATGGTTGGAATGGAATATCTTGACCTCAACACAAGTGTAGGTGGTTCTCTCTCAGAAAATGTGTATTGGAAGTGTAGGTATGTTCTGATGGCTCTCTCCACGAATGAAGAGTGGGTGGAGGGGTATATATAGCCTCCACACAAAATCTAACCGTTACACACAATTTGCCAAACTCGGTGGGACCGAATGGTTAAACTCGGTCGGACCGATTCAGCAAACCTAGTGACCGTTAGGATTTTCGGTGGGACTGAGATGCAACTCGGTAGGACCGATATGGTTAGGGTTAGGGCATAACGTAATCTTGGTGTGACCGATTACACAAACTCGGTAGGACCGATTTTGGTAATAAGCTAACCAGAGAGTTGGTCAGGTAAACTCGGTGGGACCGATTCACTCATCTCGGTGAGACCGAAATGTTACAAAAGGGAAACGGAGAGTTACATTGCAATCTCGGTGGGACCGATTGCTCATCTCGGTAAGACCGAAACGTTACGAAGGGAAACAGAGAGATTACAATCCCATCTCGGTGAGACCGAGATCCCTATCGGTGAGACCGATTTGCCTAGGGTTTGTGGCAGTGGCTATGACATTTGAAACTCGGTGGCGCCGGATAGAAAGAATCGGTGGGGCCGAGTTTGACTTTTGGTTTAGGTCATATGTGGATGTGGGAAGGTAGTTGAGGATTTTGGAGCATATCACTAAGCATTTTGAGCAAGCAAGCCATTAAGCAACACCTCATCCCTCCTTGATAGTATTGGCTTTTCCTATAGACTCAATGTGATCTTGGATCACTAAAATATAAAATGTAGAGTCTTGAGCTTCAAGCTTGAGCCAAACTTTTTGTACTTAGAATTTTGAGGGATCCACTTTCCTCATCCATGCCATGCCATTCATTGAGCTTTTCCTGAAATACTAATCTTGGAATAATGTTAGCTCAATGAGCTATATGTTGTTAGGAATTACCAAAACCACCTAGGGATAGTTGCACTTTCAATCTCCCCCTTTTTGGTAATTGATGACAACATATAGATCAAAGCTTCGACAAATGATAATAAGAGTGAAAGATATTGTCGCTTTGAGAAGTATGTGAGAAGCAAGAGCTCCCCCTAAATTTGTGCATATCTTAAGATTTACTTTGGACTGCAAATGCACAATGAGTTAGGATCATGGGTTACTCTTCCATGTCACATACATCTTGGTGGAGCGCTCAAAATAATAAAGATTGAATACATGCACTCATCACCAAGCAAAGTGAATGATCATATAAGGATAAGTAAGATAATATCATCTAACAAGCATAAGTGTAGCTTATGATCAACCACATGATCATCAATGTCTCACAGATAATAGCATAGTATCTCAAGCAATCAAAAGACAAACAAAGTTCAACCATCAAAGCAAGAGAGAATAAAAAGCAACGCTCTCTCTCGAAGCCTATGATCTATACATGTTTCTCCCCCTTTGGCAACAAGTTACCAAAAAGTTCATAGAAAATGCATAGCACTAAAACGTCTCTCAAGCTTGGTCTTCAGGTGGTGGTGTCCGGAGAACTCCAAGAACGAAGGCTTCAGTCGAAGTAGATGGGGATGATGGAGTAGGTGCTGGAGCTGGTGGCACTGAAGCTGTAGCTGGTGCAGATGACGTGGCTCTGGTGTCTGGAACAGGCACTGCAGCAGACCTCTGAGCTCTAGGCACTCTGGCAAATGCATCAGTGGTTGTCTTGCCCTTCCTCTCCTGCATATCATCTTGAAGTTGCTCCACAACAGACTGAATCTCAGTTACCTTCACATCCAAGTCATAGAATTTTTGCTCCACGATTCTTTCCAAGCTCTCCTGGTTTTGAGTCAGGGTGGCCAGTCCCTTCTCAATCCTCAGAGTGGATGCAATCAGGTAGCCAAGCTGATCTTGCTTGCTCTTCAGGAGATACTGAGATGCTTCTTTAGTAGTTGGCATCCTTGCAGCTTTTTCTGTTTTTGCCTTCTCTCTCTTGGCTTGTGCTTGTACTGAGGATGGTTCATCTTCATCCATAACAACTTGGTTGTCCTCAAAGTCAGGATAGAGAACAAAGTGTTCCTTATCCAACAAATATTTTCCTATGCCCATCTTTGAGTTAATCAACTCCTAAATTTGTGGGGCATATCCACAACTTCTCTTTTGGTCTGCTGTTGTCCTCTTGATAGTCTCAACCATGAGGCTCATGACCTTGAATTTCTATGGCACATCAAATATGTGTAGCAAATTAATTGCATGCCCTCTGATCATGTTGTGGTCACCTGACTTGGGCAAAAGAGTATGCCTTAGGATCCAGTTGATCGTTGGCAGTCCTAGCCGAATAAAATGGACTGACCCAAACTTGAAAGTCTCAAGAGCTTTGTCTGGGATCTCCTTGTACATCTGTGACATAGAATTGTGATCCATCTTTTTCTTGGCATAAACATCCAAGTCATCTTCACTTTCCTTTGGGGCATTGATCAGATTGGCCCATTCCTCAATAGTTGATTGGTATCTCGTTCCTTCAGACATCCAAACTATTCTGCCATCTGGATAGAAATGTGCTGTGGAGTAGAATTGCATAATGAGCTCATCATTCCAGTTTGTGAGCTTCTGCCCAACAAAGTCTGCAACTCCACACGCACTGAAGCTGTCATACACTCCAGGATAGTGATCTTCATTCTCCTTCATGTAGGTCCAGTCGACCCACCTCATATCACACACTATAGGCTTCTTGTCCAACAAGATTGTCTCATAGAAGTCCTGTTGTTCCTTTGTGTGGAACCTGTAATCAACATCAGTCCTTCTCCTAGTGGCATATGGATCTGACTCTCTCCATAGCCTCAACCCTGAGTCTCTCCTGATCTTCATGTTCTCAGCCACAGGATGAGCATCATTGTGGTCTGGAATCTTGGGTTTGAGCTTTCTCAGGACTTGTCCTTCATCATCTTCATCAACAGCAACTTCAGGCACTGGGGCCTTGTTCTTCTCAGCAGCTGGTATACTCATGGTATTCCTCTTAGGTGCACTCTTGGGCTTGGAAGCTGCTTTGGGTGCTTCTTTGGGCTTTGATGTTGCAGCCCCTGACTTTATAGCATCACCCATCAGCTTTTGTGCCTTGGGTGCTGGTGCAGCAACCTATTCTTCCTCTTCCTCTTCAGAATCTCTCATGATTGAGGATCTCACTAGCACTCTAGAAGTGGTCTTTTTGATCCTCTCCTTCCTCTTCTTCCCTTCTGCAGCAGCCTCTTTGGGTTCAGATCCCAAAGGGACTTGAGTAGATGCTCTAGCCTTAGACATTGGAATTCTCTTTGCAGGAACCTTTTGCTTCATGCCTGGCTTGGTGGCAGTAGCAGGGCTATATTCCTTCTTAACCACTTTCTTCTTGGAAGTGGCCTCATCCTCAACTGCCACATAGTCTTCATCCTCAGATTCAGAGGTCTTCTTCTTTCTGGCCCTGGTGGCAGCTTTGGGTAAGTTGCTTGGGGTGCTCCTGCTACCATCATTTGAACTGCTAGAGGGACTAGTGCCCTCACTCAGGTGAACCTGCTCCTCTGATCTGTTCTGGCTGTCACTCTGATCAGACATATTGCAAACACTGACAACAGACCCTGTGAATAGATATAGATGAGATAGAGTGGATGAGCATCACAAAATGTAGAGGTTTTTGCAAAAGAATGAGTCAAAAACTTAGTTTTAGTTTTCCACAGAAAGCATTTCGGATCAACCGATTTGTAAACTCGGTGATACCGAAGCAGCTGTTGGAACCTAAACTAGTGAACTTGGTCAAACTGAGTCACAGTTCGGTGGCACCGAGACTGCTAGGGTTTCACAAAGTCCTAAACTCGGTCACACCGATTTGGAATTCTCGGTCAGACCGAAAATTACATGTGCAATGGCTTGAGCTGAATCGGTGGTACCGAGTTCCACAACTCGGTGGGTCCGAGATGGTTTCGGCGGAAACCTAACCCTAAATTTTCAATTCACGACTAAACTACAGAGTGTTTTGACTGGATAAGAGTGATCTCAATCGTGGCAAGATACATGGCGAACACAATGTGCTAGGAATCAGATAGGGATAGCACAGTGATCGAGTTCATACCCTAGTTCGGCGATGAACTCGCTACGGCGGCAACGGCGGGGATGATTCCCGTTGACGGCGGCGGAGACCAGCGGTAGGAGGCGGCTAGCGACGAGGAAGACGGTCCGGAGACCCTGGAGGCAAAGCGGGCTAAGCGCGGGTCGAGGAGATTCGGAAAGTTTTCCAAAATTTGACCTGTGGGTATATATAGCCCGACCCTGTCGGTGTGACCGAGTGGAACAACTCGGTGGCACCGAGATTCATAACTACAAACAGTTACTGAAACTTGGTGTGACCGAAAGGTTCAAATCGGTTGCACCGAGATTGAAAACCTAGATCGACTTAGTGATCTCGGTATGACCAAAATGGATGAATCGGTCAGACCAAAACGCACAAAGATGTTTTGGAAGTTTAAGTCTATGACGAATCGGGGACTCCGAGTGCTCCTCACACAGAGTGGTTCGAATCTGACTTGATCAAATTTTGTGATGTAGCATGAGTAGAGTTTGAGACAAGAAAAGCATACATAGCTAGAGAGGGTTCTTAGGCATTCTTGTCCATCCACTTGGCAAAAGAAAAGAAAACAAATCAATCAAAACAACAAGTGGATGTCCTCGAATGAGTAAAATATGCAATCAACATGCTCATACAATAAAATGGCAATTGAAATATGTGGCAAAGCATGCACAACCAATTCTAGCATCTATCAAACAATTTGCGATGACTAGGTCATCTATATATGACTATATTGACTTAGGAGTCAAATGAGAACATTTGATCATAGGTCATACTCATCGTTTAAGCACAAGTGGGGTTACCACTTTTACATAAAGCATTATTGTGTTCACACCATTAGAGTTGCTTTAGCTCAATTCTTAGAGTAAAGCTCCCCCTAGATGTGAGATCCCCCCTAAGAGGGATGAACTAACCTTGGGTTTTGTCGATGATGACTTCATGTAGATGTTGAAGATGTGGATGCTCAATGTTGATGTAGATCATTTGAAGCTATCCATTGGAGTGAGTTGCAATTTCAATACCTACACGGGTTAGTCCCACAAGGAACAAACAAGGATATTCATAGACATAAAGTGATGCACACACAAGATGATGTCTATGAAAGATTTTAGGTTACCTTGTCCCTTGTCATACCAACAAGAGGGTTTGTGACTCCTTGAACTAGTGCAAGATGTGGAAGTTGATTGCACTTGTTCTTGCCAATATGATAAGAGTGAAGTATGTTGGCAGAGTCACCCTCAAGAACTCTCTAGTTCTTCTTCTTCGGGATCCACACCATCTTGATGGGAATCCTCAGTGTTGTAGTTGTACTTGATGAAGTGGAACTTGAAGTAGTCTTGGGAACCCACTTGACCAAGGCCTTAGGAGCTTCTTCAAATGCATCAATTTCCTCTTGAAGCTTGTCCTTGCCTTTTTGCTTGTGGTCTTGTGGTGGAAGATCATCTTGAGCTTGTGTCCCTTTGAAAGAAGTAGGATCATACTTCTCTTGTTGAGGAACAAACTTCGTCTTGGGGTATTGATCTTCTTCCCACTCAACTCCATTGGCATTGAACTTTCATTCAAAACCAACACATTGATTCTTCCGGTGCCTTCCTTGGTTGCGTACAATTTCCTCGAATTGCTTACTTCCAGCAAGGCTCTTGTAAACACCTTTCTCTATAATTCCCTTCAATAAGCTATTTTCTTGCTCAAGTGTAACTTGGCTAAGAGAATCATTAGTGGAATCAAGAGAACTACTAGAAGCAACAATATTGGATTTAGCATGATTATTGTTACTACTAGAGGAAGAATCTTTCTTGTTCTTGTTACTAGACTTGACTTGAGGCATGTAAGTGGATAAGAGTAAAATCTTGGCAATGTAAGAAGAACTTTTCTTACGAAGATCATCATTGATTGCTTTTAAGAACTCATGCTCTTGCTCAAGGTTGGGCTTTTCAAAGCGTAATTTCTCATGAGTCCTTAAAAGTTCTCGATGATCTCCTAAGATAGTTTCATGAGCTAACTTAAGAGTGTTTAGTTCTTTAGTTAGAGACTCAATCTTCTCCTTATCATTGTCATTCGTTTTATCTTGATTAGCATGATTAATTGATGTTTCATCATAGTATTCATCACTAGAGTTATCAACAAGTAAATCATCATCACCTAACAAGTCATCTTCATCACTATTGAAATCAACATACTCGGGGTGTGATACCTTTGGGCCTTTAGCCATTAAGCATGTTCCAACTCCTTCATTTGGTGAGTCAAATATGTCGTAGGAGTTGGTTGTCACAAGTGCTAGACCGGCAACACCTTCATCTTGAGTATATTCGGAGTCAGAGTGATAGCTTCTCTCGGAGTGGTTGTCAGAGTCGGAGCCGGATACCCATTCACCAACATGAGCTTGATGTCTTAGTTTTGTGTAGCTCCTTGATGACTTGTCCTTTCTTTCCGAATCCTTGCTTCTCCGTGAGGGTCTTCGTTCATAACGATCATCTCTACTCCTTCTTTCTCTAGATGGTGATTCTTCTCTTCTACTTCTTCTCTTGGGAGAATCTTCTCTTCTCTTGTAGGGGGCCGTACACTCATTGGAATAGTGTCCGGGCCTTCCACAATTGTAGAAGTTTCGCTCTCGACTAGAAGATCTTTTGTCATTGTAGGACCTTGATTTGGAGCTTCTCTCTTTGCTTCTACTCTTGTAGAACTTGTTGAAGTTCTTCACCATTAAGCTCAATTCTTCATTGAAGGTTTGTTTCTCACTCGATGATGTGGGGGCTTCACATAAGGCTTTGTAAGCACCACTTGATTTGTTGTGAAGTTCCTCTTTATCCTTGAGTGACATCTCATGAGCAACAACTCTTCTGATGACTTCCGTTGGCTTGAGATCTTTGTAATTTGGCATCATTTGGATCAATGTGCACACGGTATCATATTTTCCATCCAAGGCTATTAGGATCTTCTTGATGATGAATCTATCGGTCATCTCTTCACTCCCTAAGCTGGCAATCTCATTTGTGATAAGAGCAAGCCTAGAGTACATTTCAGCAACACCTTCACCATCCTTCATTTTGAACTTGTCAAGTTGACTTTGAAGCACATCCAATTTGGATTCCTTGACGGAGTCGGTACCTTCGTGCATATCAATCAAAGTATCCCAAATTTCCTTTGCATTCTCAAGACGGATGATTTTGTTGAATTCTTTGGGGCACAATCCGTTGAAGAGGATATCACAAGCTTGAGCGTTGTATTGCAGCATTTTCAACTCTTCCGCGGTGGCTTCACGGTTCGGTTCTTTCCCGTCAAAGAATTCGACCTTGCAAGCCAATACACACAATAGCCCAAACGGCGGGGTTATGTCCAAGAATATGCATTTTCATCTTATGCTTCCAACTAGCAAAATTAGTACCATCAAAGTAAGGACCTCTACGGTGATAATTTCCCTCGCTAGACGCCATACTCTCCTAGGTTGTGAAACCAAGGCTATGACGCCAAAAGCTATGGAAATCAAAGCAAATGGAGACCAAAGCTCTGATACCACTTGTAGGATCGAAAGTATGTCTAGAGGGGGGGGTGATTAGACTACTTGACCAAATAAAAATCTAGCCTTTTCCCAATTTTAGTTCTTGGCAGATTTTTAGCTATCTTAGCACAAGTCAAGCAATCTTAACACAATTCAAGCAAGCATGCAAAGAGTATATGAGCAAGCGGAAAGTAAAGCATGCAACTTGCAAGAATGTAAAGGGAAGGGTTTGGAGGATTCAAACGCAATTGGAGACACGGATGTTTTTGTCGTGGTTCGATAGGTGGTGCTATCGTACATCCACGTTGATGGAGACTTCAACCCACGAAGGGTAACGGTTGCGCGAGTCCACGGAGGGCTCCACCCACGAAGGGTCCACGAAGAAGCAACCTTGTCTATCCCACCATGGCATCGCCCAGAAGGACTTGCCTCACTAGCGGTAGATCTTCACGAAGTAGGCGATCTCCTTGCCCTTACAAACTCCTTGGTTCAACTCCACAATCTTGTCGGAGGCTCCCAAGTGACACCTAGCCAATCTAGGAGACACCACTCTCCAAGAAGTAACAAATGGTGTGTTGATGATGAACTCCTTGCTCTTGTGCTTCAAAACATGAACATTGCAATCTCGGTGGACCGATCGCTCATCTCGGTAAGACCGAAACGTTACGAAGGGAAACAGAGAGATTACAATCCCATCTCGGTGAGACCGAGATCCTTATCGATGAGACCGATTTGCCTAGGGTTTGTGGCAGTGGCTATGACATTTGAAACTCGGTGGCACCAGATAGAAAGAATCGGTGGGCCGAGTTTGACTTTTGGTTTAGGTCATATGTGGATGTGGGAAGGTAGTTGAGGATTTTGGAGCATATCACTAAGCATTTTGAGCAAGCAAGCCATTAAGCAACACCTCATCCCTCCTTGGATAGTATTGGCTTTTCCTATAGACTCAATGTGATCTTGGATCACTAAAATATAAAATGTAGAGTCTTGAGCTTCAAGCTTGAGCCAAACTTTTTGTCCTTAGAATTTTGAGGGATCCACTTTCCTCATCCATGCCATGCCATTCATTGAGCTTTTCCTGAAATATTAATCTTGTAATAATGTTAGCTCAATGAGCTATATGTTGTTAGGAATTACCAAAACCACCAGGATATTAATGCATGGAACAATCAAAAATTATAGATACGTGAGACGTATCAAGCATCCCCAAGCTTAATTCCTGCTCGTCCTCGAGTAGGTAAATGATAAAAAACAGAATTTTTGATGTGGAATGCTACCTAACATATTTATTCATGTAATTCTCTTTATTGTGGCAAGAATATTCAGATCCATAAGATTCAAGACAAAAGTTTTATATTGACCATAAAAATAATAATACTTCAAGCATACTAACAAAGCAATCATGTCTTCTCAAAATAACATGGCCAAAGAAAGCTATCCCTACAAAATCATATAGTCTGGCTATGCTCCATCTTCACCACACAACATATTTAAATCATGCACAACCCCGATGACAAGCCAAGCAATTGTTTCATACTTTTGATGTTCTCAAACTTTTCAATCTTCACGCAATACATGAGCGTGAGCCATGGACATAGCACTATAGGTGGAATAGAATGGTGGTTGTGGAGAAGACAAAAAGGAGAAGATAGTCTCACATCAACTAGGCGTATCAACGGGCTATGGAGATGCCCATCAATAGATATCAATGTGAGTGAGTAGGGATTGCCATGCAACGGATGCACTAGAGCTATAAGTGTATGAAAGCTCGACAAAAGAAACTAGTGGGTGTGCATCCAACTTGCTTGCTCACGAAGACCTAAGGCATTTTTAGGAAGCCCATCATTGGAATATACAAGCCAAGTTCTATAATGTAAAATTCCCACTAGTATATGAAAGTGACAACATAGGAGACTCTCTATCATAAAGATCATGGTGCTACTTTGAAGAACAAGTGTGGTAAAAGGATAGTAGCATTGTCCCTTGTCTCTTTTTCTCTCATTTTTTTGGGCCTTTCTCTCTTTTTTATGTCCTCTTTTTTTCTCTCTTTTTTTATTTGGGCTTCTTTGGCCTTTTTATTTATTTATTTTTATTTTTTCGACCGGAGTCTCATCCCGACTTGTGGGGGAATCATAGTCTCCATCATCCTTTCCTCACTGGGACAATGCTCTAATAATGATGATCATCACATTTTTATTTACTTATAACTCAAGAATTACAACTCGATACTTAGAACAAAATATGACTCTATGTGAATGCCTCCGGTGGTGTACCGGGATGTGCAATGACTCAAGAGTGACATGTATGGAAGAATTATGAACGGTGGCTTTGCCACAAATAAGATGTCAACTACATGATCATGCAAAGCAATATGAGAATGATGAAGCGTGTCATAATAAACGGAATGGTGGAGAGTTGCATGGAAATATATCTTGGAATGGCTATGGAAATGCCATAATAGGTAGGTATGGTGGCTGTTTTGAGGAAGATATATGGTGGGTTTATGGTACCAGCGAAAGTTGTGCGGTACTAGAGATGCTAGCAATGGTGGAAGGGTGAGAGTGCGTATAATCCATGGACTCAACATTAGTCATAAAGAACTCACATACTTATTGCAAAAATCAATTAGTTATCGAAACAAAGTATTACGCGCATGCTCCTAGGGGGATAGATTGGTAGGAAAAGACCATCGCTCATCCCCGACCGCCACTCATAAGGAAGACAATCAATAAATAAATCATGCTCCGACTTCATCACATAACGGTTCACCATACGTGCATGCTACGGGAATCACAAACTTTAACACAAGTATCTCTCAAATTCACAACTACTCAACTAGAATGACTCTAATATTACCATCCTCTATCTCAAAACAATCATCAAGTATCAAACTACTCATAGTATTCAATGCACTTCATATGAAAGATTTTATTATATCCCTCTTGGATGCCCATCATATTAGGACTAGTTTCATAACCAAAGAAAACTACCATGCTGTTCTAAAGACTCTCAAAATGATATAAGTGAATCATGATAGTTAATTAATTTCTATAACATAAAACCACCATCGTGCTCTAAAAATATATAAGTGAAGCACTAGAGCAACAACAAACTACTTTGAATGATATAAGTGAAGATCAATGAGTAGTCGAATAATTATGCAACTATGTGAAGACTCTCTAACATTTAATAATTTCAGATCTTGGTATTTTATTCAAACAGCAAGCAAAACTAAATAAAATAAAATGACGTTCCAAGCAAAACACATATCATGTGGTAAATAAAAATATAGCTCCAAGTAAAGTTACCGATGAACGAAGACGAAAGAGGGGACGCCTTCCGGGGAATCCCCTAGCTTAGTATCTTGGTTGTCCTTGAATATTAACTTGTGGTGCCTTGGGCATCCCCAATATTAGGTTCTTGCCACTCCTTATTCCATAGTCCATCGAATCTTTACCCAAAACTTGAAAACTTCACAACACAAAACTTAACAGAAAACTCATAAGCTCCGTTAGTGAAAGAAAAGAAAACACCACTTCAAGGTACTGTAATGAACTCATTACTTATTTATATTGGTGTTAAACCTACTGTATTCCAACTTCTCTATGGTTTATAAACTCTTTTACTAGCCATAGATTCATTAAAATAAGCAAACAACACACGAAAAACAGAATCTGTCAAAAACAGAACAGTCTGTAGTAATCTGGATAAAACGTATACTTATGGAACCCCAAAAATTCTAAAATAAATTTCAGGACCTGAGTAATTTGTCTATTAATCATATGCAAAAAGAATTAACTCAATATCACTCTCCAATAAAAACTGGCATCAATTCTCGTGAGCGCTAAAGTTTCTGTTTTTTACAGCATGATCGCAAAGACTTTCCCCAAGTCTTCCCAAAGGTTCTACTTGGCACAAACACTAAATAAAAAAATAAAACCACATATATACAGAGGCTATATGAATTATTTATTACTAAACATGAACAAAAAGCAAGGAGCTAAAATAAAATTGGGTTGCCTCCCAACAAGCGCTATCGTTTATCGCCCCGAGCTAGGCATGATGATTTCAACGATGCTCACATAAAAGATAAGAATTGTAACATAAAGAGAGCATCATGAAGGATATGAATAGCACATTTAAGTCTAACCCACTTCCTATGCATAGGGATTTTGTGATCAAACAATTTATGGAAACAATAATCAACTAGCATAGGAAGGAAAAACGAGCATAACTTCAAAATTTTAAGCACATAGAGAGGAAACTTGAAATTATTGCAATTCCTACAAGCATATGTTCCTCCCTCATAATAATTTTCAGTAGAATCATGAATGAATTAAATAATATAACTATCACATAAAGCATTCTTTTCATAATCTACAAGCATATAAGTTTTATTACTCTCCACATAAGCAAAATTCTTCTCAATCGGAATAGTGGGAGTATCATAAGAGACTCGAATACTATAAATTGTTTCCACATTAAAAGAGTAATGTTTAGAAAAAGGGTAATCCTAATCATGACAAGTTTTATAAATATAATCATCACTACTTTTTATAGCATATGTATCATCACAATAATTATCATAAGTAGCAACTTTTTTCTCATCATAATCGATTGAAACCTCTTCCAAGATAGTGGAATCATTACTAAATAAGTCATGACCTCTCCAAATCCACTTTCATCAATGTAATCATAATAAGTATGAGGCATGCTATCATCATTATAAGTTTGCATATCAAGACTTGGGAGACTAAAAATATCATCTTCATTAAACGCAGCATCCCCAAGCTTGGGACAAACATTAATTGCAGCAAATATATTCTCAAAAACATCATCTTCTTCAAACATATCATCCCCAAGCTTGGGCCTTTTCATATCATAAGCATAATCACTCTCATCATCAATAGCATGGATAGCACCAATAGTATAGCAATTACCATATTCTTCCAAGCAAGTGCCAAAAAGATTTTCAAGATCATAAGAAGTATCATTATCTTCCCAATCATAATCATCACAACAAGCAATAGGCATAACGAGATCATCACCAAGTGCATCATCTTCCACAATTATATTTTCATGAGGCACAACAGTAATAGGAGCAGCATTATTTGGGAGAGATATCTTTTTACATCTCTTCCTTTTTCTTTTCTTCTTTTTCACCACATCATGTGTGGGTTCAGTCCTCTTTTTGGAGCTCCTTATTAATGAGATTGGTTGAATAGAAGGCGCCTCCACGTTACCTGATTCATCATAAGAAATAATAGGAGGATATTCAGAAGTCTCTTCCCTTTCATTAGTATTCTCTTCATCCTCTATTTGTTTTCTTTTCTTTATGTAATTGGCAATATAAGGGTTTTCAATGCAATTCACCTCATAATACATATAAATTTCTCCTAGATCCAAATTAAGAACTCTATAAAGGGCAAATTCTAGAATAACCTTAGTTATACGTTTAATTTCTTCATAACCCAAGAGCAAACTAAGTTCATTATGATGTGCAAGAGAAATCAAGTCATCACAATTTTTGGACACGATACGATCATGAAACAATTTGCATTGGGTACTGAAATGATCACGTTCATTGCGAAGTTCAGAGGTACGGCTAAGAAATTTAAATTTTCAGCACAAACATCTAGCCTTTCTTGCAACAATTTAGTTTCTAAATGCTTATGCCTCTTGCAATATCTATCTTCCCTATTTGGTGTGTACATGCAAACCCAATGCACTCCACAAAAATTGACATGTTTATAGGAGACATTTTCATCATAACTAGTGCAATCATCATTAGTACTATGGATATTCAAGGAGTTCATACTAACAACATTGCAATCATGCTCATCATTCAAAGATTTAGTGCCAAACATTTTAATACATTCCTCTTCTAGCACTTTGGCACAATTTTCCTTTCCATCATACTCACGAAAGATATTAAAAAGATGAAGCGTATGAGGCAAACTTAATTCCATTTTTTTGTAATTTTCTTTTATAAACTAAACTAGTGATAAAACAAGAAACTAAAAGACTCGATTGCAAGATCTAAAGATATACCTTCAAGCACTCACCTCCCCGGCAACAGCGCCAGAAAAGAGCTTGATGTCTACTACACAACCTTCTTCTTGTAGACGTTGTTGGGCCTCCAAGTGCAGAGGCTTGTAGGATAGTAGCAAATTTCCCTCAAGTGGATGACCAAAGGTTTATCAATCCGTAGGAGGCGTAGCATGAAGATGGTCTCTCTCAAGCAACCCTGCAGCCAAATAACAAAGAGTCTCTTGTGTCCCCAACAAACCCAATACAATGGTAAATTGTATAGGTGCACTAGTCCGGCGGAGAGATGGTGATACAAGTGGTATATGGATGGTAGATAAAGGTTTTTCTAATCTGAAAATATAAAAACAGCAAGGTAACTAATGATAAAAGTGAGCACAAACGGTATTGCAATGCTAGGAAACAAGGAATAGGGTTCATACTTTCACTAGTGCAAGTTCTCTCAACAATAATACATAATTGGATCACATAACTATCCCTCAACATGAAACAAAGAGTCACTCGAAAGTCACTAACAGCGGAGAACAAACGAAGAGATTATGGTAGGGTACGAAACCACCTCAAAGTTATTCTTTCCAATCAATCCGTTGGTCTATTCCTATAAGTGTCACAAATAGCCCTAGACTTCGTACTAGAATAACACCTTAAGATACAAATCAACCAAAACCCTAATGTCACCTAGATACTCCAATGTCACCTCAAGTATCCGTGGGTATGATTATACGATATGCATCACACAATCTCAGATTCATCTATTCAACCAACACATAGAACCTCAAAGAGTGCCCCAAAGTTTCTACCAGAGAGTCAAGACAAAAACATGTGCCAACCCCTATGCATAGATTCCCAAGGTCACGAAACCCGCAAGTTGATCACCAAAACATACATCAAGTGGATCATAGAATACCCCATTGTCACCACAGGTATCCCACGCAAGACATACATCAAGTGTTCTCAAATCCTTAAAAGACTCAATCCGATAAGATAACTTCAAAGGGAAAACTCAATCCATTACAAGAGAGTAGAGGGGGGAAACATCATAAGATCCAAATATAATAGCAAAGATCGCGATACATCAAGATCGTATCACCTCAAGAACACGAGAGAGAGAGAGAGAGAGACAGAGAGAGAGATCAAACACATAGCTACTGGTACATACCCTCATCCCCGAGGGAGAACTACTCCCTCCTCGTCATGGAGAGCACCGGGATGATGAAGATGGCCACCGGAGAGGGATTCCCCCCTCTGGCAGGGTGCCGGAACGGGTCTAGATTGGCTTTCGGTGGCTACGGAGGCTTCTGGCGGTGGAACGCCCGATCTATTCTGTTTTCTGGAGGTTTCAGTATTTATAGGATTTTTTGGCGTAGGTCTCACGTCAGGGGGGTGTCCGGGTTGTCCGCGAGGCAGGGGACCACGCCCAGGCGGTGGGCGCGCCCCCCACCCTCGTGGGCAGCCCGGGACTCTCCTGGCCCAACTCTTTTACTCCGGGGTCTTCTTTTGGTCCATAAAAAATCGTCAAAAATTGGCACGTCAATTGGACTCCGTTTGGTTTTCCTTTTCTATAAAACTCAAAACAAGGAAAAAAACAGAAACTGGCATTGGGCTCTATGTTAATAGGTTAGTCCCAAAAATCATATAAAATAGCATATAAATGCATATAGAACATCGAAGGTTGATAATATAATAGCATGGAACTATCAAAAATTATAGATACGTTGGAGACGTATCAACCCTTCCTCGGAAAAGACCTGTAAAACCTCCAACACCGAAAACATCATAGAAGATGCATGCAAACTCCGTTTTCGATCAACGCAAGCTTGTCATCAAGATGACCATAAGCTATAAGACTCACAAAGATAAGCAAACAAGAACCAAGAAATATGATGGAAGGATGCAATGGTTTGAGCTCTCTACGAATGATACGATCAAGCTACTCATCGAGAGCCCCCCTTGATAGTACGTCAATCGATCCAATAACCCGGTCTCCCAACCACCATCATGAGACCGGTAAAATAGAAAACCTATCAAGGGAAAACCTTTGCCTTGCACATGGTCCACTTGAGCTAGATGATGACGATCTTGACTCCCTCAAGTTGGACCACCTTTCTTGATTGTGTTGGCTCGATGAAGACTAGTTGGTTGCTCCCCCATACTCCACTATGGGTGAGCCACTCTTCCAAACATATTCACAAGTCCATTGTCACCACAATGGAAGGCAAGCGTCAAGCATTTGATCTCTTCGTGATGCTTCACTTGAATTTGCACACCGCAACCTAACCTCACAAGGAACTCTCACGAAGACTATGGGTTAGTACACAAAGTGTAATGGTCAATGCTTACCGTACCATGGGATCACTTTATCCCTCTCGGTACATCTTCTATGCTTTGTGATTTGATCAACTTGATTCACTCTCTACTTAGTCTTGATCAACCTTGAACCTTTCCAACTCTCTTCATTTGGATGATGCCTTGAAGGTAAGCATGAATGATCACACAATCTTCTTCTTCAAGACATGCTTGCAATAAGCTCAACTCTCACATGACCAATATTTAGGTAATTCCTTGAATAGCACCTTGGTCGATACAAACTCTCCTTGAAACCAACACATGTACTCCTAGAAAATCCTATGGACAAAACCTTCAAATATAACTCAAGGCAACCATTAGTCCATAGAGATTGTCATCAATTACCAAAACCAAACATGGGGGCACCACATGTTCTTTCAGCCAGACCCCTGGTCCAATTCGGTTTGGGCCGCGTGCCCTGCCTCCTCTCTTCCACCACTTGGCCAATGAGGCCCAATACTTCTTCCCCGTATTCCCGTAACTCCCCGGTACTTCGAAAAATACCTGAATCACTCGGAACCTTTCCGATGTCCGAATATAGTCATCCAATATATCGATCTTTATGTCTCGACCATTTCGAGACTCCTCGTCATGTCCCCGATCTCATCCGGGACTCCGAACTACCTTCGGTACATCAAATCACATAAACTCATAATACCGATCGTCACCTAACGTTAAGCGTGCGGACCCTACGGGTTCGAGAACTATGTAGACATGACCAAGACACGTCTCCAGTGAATAACCAATAGTGGAACCTGGATGTTCATATTGGCTCCTACATATTCTATGGAGATCTTTATCGGTCAACCCGCATAACAACATACGTTGTTCCCTTTGTCATCGGTATGTTACTTTCCCATGATTCGATCGTCGGTATCTCAATACCTAGTTCAATCTCATTACCGGCAAGTCTCTTTACTCGTTTTCATAATGCATCATCCCGCAACTAACTTATTAGTTTCATTGCTTGCAAGGCTTATAGTGATGTGCATTACCGAGAGGGCCCAGAGATACCTCTCCGACAATCGGAGTGACAAATCCTAATCTTGATCTATGCCAACTCAACAAGTACCATCGGAGACACCTGTAGAGCACATTTATAATCACCCAGTTAAGTTGTGACGTTTGGTAGCACACAAAGTGTTCCTCCGGTAATCGGGAGTTGCATAATCTCATAGTCATAGGAACATGTATAAGTCATGAAGAAAGCAATAGCAGTAAACTAAAACGATCAAGTGATAAGCTAACGGAATGGGTCAAGTCAATCACATCATTCTCCTAATGATGTGATCCCATTTATCAAATGACAACTCATGTCTATGGTTAGGAAACATAACCATCTTTGATCAATGAGCTAGTCAAGTAGAGGCATACTAGTGACACTCTGTTTGTCTATGTATTCACACATGTATTATGTTTTCGGTTAATACAATTCTAGCATGAATAATAAACATTTATCATGATATAAGGAAATAAATAATAACTTTATTATTGCCTCTAGGGCATATTTCCTTCAGTCTCCCACTTGCACTAGAGTCAATATTCTAGTTCACATCTTTATGTGATTAGTTCACATCTCCATGTGACTAATACCCAAAGGGTTTACTAGAGTCAATAATCTAGTTCACATCGCTATATGATTAACACCCAAAGAGTGATCATGTTTTGCTTGTGAGAGAAGTTTAGCCTACGGGTCTGCAACATTCAGATCCGTATGTATTTTGCAAATTTCTATGTATACAATGCTCTACACGGAGCTACTCTAGCTAATTGCTCCCACTTTCAATATGTATCCAGATCGAGATTTAGAGTAACTCTTTACGACGAACTCTTTTATCACCTCCATAATCGAGAAATATTTCCTTAGTCCTCTAAGGATAATTTTGACCGCTGTCTAGTGATCTACTCCTAGATCACTATTGTACTCCCTTGCGAGAATCATTCTAAGGTATACAATAGGACTGGTAAACAGCATAGCATAGTTTATAGAACCTATGACTGAGGCAGAGGGAATGACTTTTCATTCTCTTTCTATTTTCTGTTGTGGTCGGGTTTTGAGTCTTTACTCAACTTCACACCTTGCAACACAGGCAATAACTCCTTCTTTGACTGTTCCATTTTGAACTACTTCAAAATCTTCTCAAGGTATGTACTCATTGAAAAAACTCATCATGCGTTTTGATCTATCTCTATAGATCTTGATGCTTAATGTGTAAGCAACTTCATCGAGGTCTTTCTTTGAAAAACTCTTTTCAAACACTCCATTATGCTTTCCAGAAAATTCTACATTATTTCTGATCAACAATATGTCATTCACATATACTTATCAGAAATGTTGTAGTGCTCCCACTCACTTTCTTGTAAACACAGGCTTCACCGCAAGTCTGTATAAAACCATATGCTTTGATCACTTTATCAAAGCATATATTCCAACTCCGAGATGCTTGCACCAGTCCATAGATGGATCGCTGGAGCTTGCTCACTTTGTTAGCACCTTTAGGATCGACAAAACCTTCTGGTTGCATCATATACAACTCTTCTTTAAGAAATCCATTAAGGAATGGAGTTTTGACATGCATTTGCTAGATTTCATAAAATGCGGCAACTTCTAACATGATTCGGACAGACTTAAGCATTGCTATGGGTGAGAAAGTCTCATCGTAGTCAACCCCTTGAACTTGTCGAAAACCTTTTGCAACAAGTCGAGCTTTGTAGACAGTAACACTACTATCAGCGTCTGTCTTCCTCTTGAAGATCCATTTATTCTTAATGACTCACCGATCATCGGGCAAGTCAATCAAAGTCCACACTTTGTTCTCATACATGGATCTCGTCTCAGATTTCATGGCCTCAAGCCATTTTGCGGAATCTGGGCTCATCATCGCTTCCTCATAGTTCGTAGGTTCGTCATGGTCAAGTAACATGACTTCCAGAAAGGATTACCGTACCACTCTGGTGTGGACCATACTCTGGTTGTCCTATGAGGTTCGGTAGTAACTTGATCTGAAGTTTCATGATCATCATCATTAGCTTCCTCACTAATTGGTGTAGAGATCACTAGAACTGATTTTTGTGATGAACTACTTTCCAATTTGGGAGAAGGTACAATTACCTTATCAAGTTCTACATTCCTCCCACTTGAGAGAAACTTCTTCTCTAGAAAGGATCCACTTTTAGCAACAAAATATCTTGCCTTCGGATCTGTGATAGAAGGTGTACCCAATGGTTTCTTTTGGGTATCCTATGAAGAAGCACTACTCCGATTTGGGTTTGAGCTTATCAGTTTGAAACTTTTTCACATAAGCATCGTAACCCCAAACTTTAAGAAATGATAGCTTTGGTTTCTTGCCAAACCATAGTTCATACGGTGTCATCTCAACGGATTTAGATGTGCCCTATTTAAGGTGAATGCAGCTGTCTCTAATGCATAACCCCAAAACGATAGCGGTAAATCAGTAAGAGACGTCATAGATCGCACCATATCTAGTAAAGTGCGATTACGACGTTCGGACACACCATTACGCTGTGGTGTTCCAGGTGGCATGAGTTGCGAAACTATTCCGCATTGTTTCAAATGAAGACCAAACTCGTAACTCAAATATTCTCCTCCACGATCTGATCGTAGAAACTTTATTTTCTTGTTACGATAATTTTCCACTTCACTCTAAAATTCTTTGTACTTTTCAAATGTTTCAGACTTATGTTTCATCAAGTAGATATACCCATATCTGCTCAAATCATCTGTGAAGGTCAGAAAATAACAATACCCGCCACAAGTCTCAACACTCATCAGACTGCATACATCAGTATGTATTATTTCCAATAAGTCAGTTGCTCGCTCCATTGTTCCGGAGAACAGAGTCTTAGTCATCTTGCCTATGAGGCATGGTTCGCAAGCATCAACTGATTCATAATCAAGTGATTTCAAAAGCCAATCAGCATGGATTTTCTTCATGCGCTTTACACCAATATGACCTAAACGGCCGTGCCACAAATAAGTTGCACTATCATTATTAACTTTGCATCTTTTGGTTTTAATATTATGAATATGTGTATCACTACGATCGAGATTCAATAAACCATTTATATTGAGTGTATGACCATAGAAGGTTTTATTCATGTAAATAGAATAACAATTATTCTTTGACTTAAATGAATAATCATATTGCAATAAACATGATCAAATCATATTCATGCTCAACGCAAACACCAAATAACATTTATTTAGGTTTAACACTAATCCCGAAAGTATAGGGAGTGTGCGATGATGATCATATCAATCTTGGAACCACTTCCAACACACATCGTCACTTCACCCTTAAGTAGTCTATGTTCATGTTGCAACTCCCGTTTTGAGTTACTACTCTTTAGTGACTGAACCAGTATCAAAATACCGAGGGGTTGCTATGAACACTAGTAAAGTAGACATCAATAACATGTATATCAAATATACCTTTGTTCACTTTGCCATCCTTCTTATCCGCCAAGTATCTAGGGCAGTTCCACTTCCAGTGACCATTTCCTTTGCAGTAGAAGCAGTCAGTTTCAGGCTTGGGTCTAGCTTTAGGCTTCTTCATGGGAGTGGCAACTTGCTTGCCATTCTTCTTGAAGTTCCCTTTCTTTCCCTTGCCCTTTTACTTGAAACTAGTGGTCTTGTCAACCATCAACACTTGATGTTTTTCTTGATTTCTACCTTCATCGATTTTAGCATCACGAAGAGCTTGGGAATCGTTTCTGTTATCCCTTGCATATTATAGTTCATTATGAAGTTCTAGTAACTTGGTGATAGTGACTAGAGAACTCTGTCAATCACTATCTTATCTGGAAGATTAACTCCCACTTGATTCAAGTGATTGTAGTACTCAGACATTCTAAGCACATGCTCACCAGCAGAGCTATTCTCCTCCATCTTGTAGGCAAAGTACTTGTCAGAGGTCTCAAACCTCACTACTAGGGAAAGGCTAGCAGCAGCGCGGGTTTTAGGTGTATCGGTAGCGCGCGGACCGGTGCTACTAATAATGCGCTATAGCTAACACATAGCAGTAGCGCGTGCTCACCAACGCTACTGCTACACTAGGGAAAAGCCTAGCAGTAGCGCGGGTTTTGGACATATTAGTAGCGCCGGGACCGGCGCTACTAATAAGGCGCTACAACTAACGTATAGCAGTAGCGCATGTTGTCCCACGCTACTGCTATACATGAATAGCTTGTAGCGCTCTTTAGAAAAGGGCGCTACTGATATTATCTGCAGTGCGCTGTTTACTGGAGCGCTACTGGTAAGGCGGCGCTACTGCTAAATTTCCCCCCTCGCTACTACTAGTTTTATTAGTTTTTTTCCTGCATATTTGTTTTGTATTTGAATAGGCTTTATACAATAATCTTTAGCATATCATACACATACAAATGTAATCATAGACATATACATACAATTAGTCTCATCAAATCATGTCATCATCATAATCATCATCCAACACAAAGTGGTCTCTCGTCATCATCTCGAAAATAGCGATACAAGTCTCGATTACTTGCAAATACATCGTCATCCATCTAAACAATGATATACGCGAGAAGAGCTATCACTTTGAGTACATGAGTTCGTATCCCTCTCTCGCATTAGCGTGAACCTAAACTAACTACTGCCTGTCGCTCGGAAACCGGAAACCGGTACACCTGGGCCTGACACTCCGGCCACTTGTCGTATATATACTCCTGGCGTAGCACTTCTTCGCCATCTATGATCTATGCACCTGCATCGTCACATGAGTCGATGATATGCAACATATATAGTTGAGCAACAGAAAGAGACAGACTTGGCAAAAATAGAAACAACATATCATAAGCATAAATAACAAAGTTCATCGTACCCCAAAATGCCCTAACTAGAGTGATTTTCGCTAGTCGAGGAGGAGGACGGTTTAATTACATCACAAATAAAGTTTCACCGTGCATAACTCAAAGTTTTGTCATACAGAAAGTATGGACTAAACGGACACATTGTCATATATCGACAATCACTCCAACATGTCGTTCCATCCATCCAAGTCAGGGAGATAGTCCCCGAGCCTAGTGAAAGGCTTCAGGTCGAGACGCTGAGAGGCTATCCATGTTCGGACGTCTTCCCGCGACATTTGTCCTTCTCCGTAGAACATCCCTGTTTTTCCGACGACCTCCTTCATGATGATTTGGGCAAGTTCGCGCTGGATGTTATAGAACTCAGCTCGAAGTCGATGATCCTCGATATCTCCTATGTCCTTTGCCCATTGCAGAATATGGGCATCGCCGGATCTAGGTGACATGCGAAGGTTCTGGTGATCCCGTCTGTACTCCAGCATGTGGTGTAGGACATAGAATCCATCATTAAGAGAATCGTTCGGTTGCTGGATGCAGCAGAAGTCAGTCTTATGGCCGAAGGCGACCCTGCAGCCCCTTCTCTTCTTGTCCCTGACCTCTCCACCCCTTGCTTGGTAGTAAAACATAGCACTGTCGAGAACATCCTTGATGTGGGTGTAATCCTTTTTGTGAATGTTCTTCGACGAGTCCAAGTAAAGAGCGTGGGAGAATCGGGGGTAGAGGATGATGAGGACGGCGCGCCCGCCGCTGCGCAAAATAAGTACACCTCAAATTAATTAGCCTCCACCGTGCAAATGAATGATTGAAATCGAAGGAAGGATAGCAGCGCGGATGACTTACACGGGATGATAAGGCACGAGAATCGCCTCCTTGTCCTTATTGGCTGAGCATGAAATTGGACGATGTAATCCCTCGCGTATTCACGGTGCTTTGCGCAGACTCCCAAGAAGCCCTCGTGCATGTAGTACGGGTCAGCGACACAGATATGAGATATCTGCTCAACCCCGATGATGTAGTTCATGTGCAAGGCATAAAGGCGGACAAACGTAAAATCCAGCTTCTTCACGTGAACCATGTCGAATATGTAATCGAATCGGAGGAAGAAATTATCCGCAGGGAAGCTGTCGACTTACGACATTTGCCGCGGAATGTTAACCACGTAGAGTGGGTATCCTGGATCTTTCGAGGCGATGAGGCCTTTCTCTACCCACAGCACATCGTCATGAAGTCTCCTTAGATAGCCGAATCTGACCCGTAGCGCTGTTGCAGGTAGGATTGGTTGACCGGGGATATGCCATTTATCCGCATCGGGGATATCTATACGGTCCTGAAGCCGAGGCTGCTGAGGCGGCTGGATCATAGAATCAGCTTTTTTGCCTTTCCTCGCTCTCTTCCTAGACTTCTTTACTATCGGAAGGTCGTCCATAATACGTTGAGACGACAATTCAGACACCGACTCATGACGCTCAAACCCTGAGGAGGCACCAGTATATACATACTGTTCAGCGCCATCGTCGTCCTCATCCTCATCCATGGCGACGTCATCAGCGACTAATGGAGCCTCCTCCTTACCCCGTCCGCTATCACCCAACCCGACACCCGACGCTAATTGGGTAGGTGGGGTGTTGATGTTCATACCTTGCTGAGGCTGCGGGCTCGTGGGTGTGCTCTCGACCGCCTCCAGACGAAGCAGACTCTTTGGCCACAACAGGACCCACCCATTGCAACAATCACCAAGTCGCCGCGGTGTCCAGTCGTCATCCCCCACTAGTATTGGAGGAGGCAAATTCTCGTGGCCCTGGTTTGACACTGGCCACGAAAACCTTGAAGACGTTCGGGGGGATCGGTCGGCATGGAACAATGGTTCCTTCGGCTTCATTATCGTCGCCTTCCCCACGTCCACCTTCTGGGCGCCGATGGTGTACAATATGGTGCATGAGGTTTCGTCGGCCTGCAAAGAAAAGTATGCGACGTGAGACATCCGAAAGGCAATGGAAACGGGAGATTATACATTTATATTGAAGGGGGCCGGTGTGACAGATACCGTGAGGGCGTCAGACGAAGCACCACCGAGCACGTCCGGTGCGGGAGCCGGTGCTGGTGCAACGCTAGTCGAGCTGCTCCCCAAGAAGTCGGCAAGGGGAAAGTCCTCTGCATTTTTTTCTGGATTTTGCCTTGTCCAAGTGATAACACCCGTCACCAAGGAAGTAGACAAATCTGCAACCACCTGTTTTGTGGCAGCTACCGCTGTTGCGACTGTCTGAGGTGATTTCTTCTCAACCGCAATCTCAACCTTCTTGTCGATGTTTTCTTCAGTTAACCTCCGTCTTTCCTTTCTCTCCTCCGTGGTCTGACGGTAGTACTTCTTCCACGTGGTCGCCGTCTCCGACATTGTGCACGCGTCCATACGACGGTCGAGTATCCACCGGTTGTCGTTTCAATATGTTCAACGCCCGATTGAATGGAGTGTCCCACTTGGGCCTCGCCAATGCCTCAGACGACGAGTCGCTTTCGGCCGCAATCCGGTGCTGCTCTCTCTGCAAAAGGCACAAGGATCGTTTACAAATATGACTAACGTGTGCAGTCGAATTGATCAGAAACTAAAATTACCAGCAGTCTCATGAACTCCGTAATGACCGGTGTTGTCTCGTAAACCTTCTTCACTGGGTCCCAACGGTGCCGGGCCCTGAGGACGTCACGCTCCTGCAGGACGGTGAAATCCGCCAAGGGGTCTGGGATGCCCAGACTCGCGGCTTCCGCGTCCTCCTTGGCCCATTTGGACCTCTTTCCGACGTAACCACGGCTTCCGAGGTGGTGGCTCCCAATGTTCCTCTCTTGGAGCCCCTTCATGTACTGAGACTTTTTGGCAGCCTCGGCCTCGCAAGCCTCCTTGAATATTTGAAACTGCTCTTCCGTGATTGTCGGATTATCCTTTACAATCTCGGAGTAGGGTTCCTTCTTGTCGATGATCTTTGCTTTCACTCGATTTTTCCAGGCGGCCAACGCATTGCTAAACTTGGTCATGGCGTGTTTATTTATCTTCTTCATTGCCGGGTCCTCATCTGGATCTTCATAATCCTTCTCATTCCGGCCCGGGAACAAGAATATCTAGTGAAACTTCTTTAGGAGGGAGCTCCTCATATTTTATATCTTCGGTAGCTTCTCATTGTTGATGGTGGCGGTTCCGTACGATGCAGCCTATTTGATTGCCGTAGCATCGACGCGCTTCCTCGGGCGCCTTTGGCTCAAAATTGCCGTCGTCCACCTCCGTGACCACCAGTCTAGTAGTCTTGAGTTTGTTAGGAAGTTGTTGCCTCTTTGCTTTCGGTTCTACACCGGCTCCGCTCCCCGAGGCAGCGCCGGTCTCAGTCTCAGCGCCGGTCTCGATGCCGGTCTGAGTCTCAGCGCCGGTCTCAGTCTCAGCACCGGTCTGCGTGTCGGTCTCAGTCCCCGATGCCATCGGTTGATCGTCGGCAAGGATAAAAAATTCATCTGCCGCAATCACCAGAACCTTGTCCTTCATCGTTGCTAGCCATGTTTCCTATGATTAAATCTAGTAAATTAATTCTAGATCTAATAAAATGAATAATGACATACAAAAGGCCTATGTATTGCAGGAACGTTGACTCCTTCCTGGTGCGGCAAATCCCAGGTACTCGATATGTCCTAGTTTGTAGCACAAGTCATGCCGAAACTCACGGAAAATTTCGGCATGACCTTTGCTAAAAAGTGGACAAATCGAGAACCTGAAATTTGCCAGAACGGAAATGAATCAACATTCCGGCAAAACATAGACCACTCAGCTTCATTCCCTGGAAACAACAAAAGGCCACTTGGGCATTACTTAGACTTTTCTTGGCAGCTTCGGCCTCGCAAGCCTCCTTGAATACTTGAAACTGCTGTTTTGTGATTGTCGGATTATCCTTTACAATCTCAGAGTAGGGTTCCTTCTTGTCGATGATCTTTGCTTTCACTCGATTTTTCCAGGCGGCCAACGCGTCACTAAACTTGGTCATGGCATGTTTGTTTATCTTCTTCATTGTCGGGTCCTCATCCGGATCTTCATAATCCTTCTCATTCCGGCCCGGGAACAAGAATATCTGGTGATACTTCTTTAGGAGGGAGCTCCTCATATTTTCTATCTTCTGTAGTTTCTCATCGTTGATGGTGGCGGTTGTCCGTACGATGCAGCCTATTTGATTGTCGTAGCATCGACGCGCTTCCTCGGGCGCCTTTGGCTCAAAATTGCCGTTGTCCACCTCCGTGACCACCAGTCTAGTAGTCTTGAATTTGTTAGGAAGCCGTTGCCTCTTTGCTTTCGGTTCTACACCGGCTCCGCTCCCTGAGCCAGCGCCGGTCTCAGTCTCAGCGCCGGTCTCAGTCTCAGCGCCGGTCTCGATGCCGGTCTGAGTCTCAGCGCCGGTCTCAGTCTCAGCACCGGTCTGCGCGTCGGTCTCAGTCCCCGATGCCACCGGTTGATCGTCGACAAGGCTAAAAAATTCGTCTGTCATCCGGTAGACGTCGCCGCAATCACCAGAACCCTGTCCTTCATCGTTGCTAGCCATGTTTCCTACGATTAAATCTAGTAAATTAATTCTAGACCTAATAAAATGAATAATGACATACAAAAGGCCTATGTTTTGCAGGGACGTTGACTCCTTCCTGGTGCGGCAAATCCCGGGCATACGATATGTCCTAGTTTGTAGCACAAGTCATGCTGAAATTCACGGAAAATTTCGGCATAACCTTTGCTAAAAAGTGGACAAATCGAGAACCTGAAAACAACAAAAGGCCACTTGGGCACAATCGAAACATGGGCAACCACAATTGAGGAATTTGCATATATCCCGACCACTTCAAATTTGCATGTCCTAGCGTTTGACACTTCAAGAAAATCTACACAAATCACATGCTCTCTCAAACTCAATTCAAAAACCAAATATAGATTATATTTAGTTAACTACTAAAGTAAACTTTACTCTAAACTAAACCCTACTGCCCTAATTAACATCTAGTTAAACAAACTCAATTCAAAAACTAAACCCTACTGAAAACATCTACATTATCTACTACTTAACATCGTCTATTATTACCCTAACTAAAAAACATCAATATTATCTACTACTTAACATTAACATCTATTAACTAAAAAGGATGGGTTGGGGGGCTTACAGAGAGGGGAGAGACGGTGGCGGGGAGGTGCTTGGCGACGGAGGTAGGGGCGGGGTCGGCAGGCTCAGGATCGGGACGCGGCGGTCTTGGCGGGCTCGGGGGCGGTGAGGTCGAGGGCGGCGGCAGTGAGGTCGAGGGAGGCGACGGTGAGGTCGGGGGCAGCCCGAGAGGCGGCGGCGGTGAGGCTGGGCGGCCTCGGGCGGTGGCCGTGAGGATGAGCGCGGCGTCGACGCCGGCAGGAGGCGGTGGCGAAGTGGGGGCGACGGCGAAGTGGGGGAGACGGTGGCGAAGTGGGGCGAGGGATCGATTTGGGGGAGAAGTCATGCCCGGGGGAAACCGTTTTTGGTTAAGTCAAAAGTAACGGTAGTGCGTTACAGAAAACGCGCTATAGCTAGCGCGCTACTGCTACGTCTTCATCATTTTTTCCCTTTTTCATTTATTTTTATTTACATTTTATATTTTTCCTTTATCCTTTTCTATTTCTTTCATTTTCATTTACTTCTCTATTCGTTTTTCATTTCATTTTCTTTTCATTAGCAGTAGCGATTTACACATAAACGCGCTGCTATAAGGTTATTAGAGGTAGCGCGGTTTTTGGAAGATCGCTACTACTATGTGTAGCCCATCGGCTAAGTAATTGGAATTTTAGTAGTAGCGAGTTTTCGGTGAGACGCGCTACTGATATATGTCCATCTGCAGCGCGCTTATTTTGCACGCGCTACTGCTATCTAGCAGTAGCGTGCTCTTTTAACAAGCGCTACTGCTAAAGTTCTGTGTATAACGTTTTCCCTAGTAGTGCTGTGTCAGCATTACCGATCCAGGGATGACATTTATGCACAAAGATTTGACCATTTGAGGTCGGATCGCTACAAGATGGTATCAGAGCACACGCTGATTGTAGGATGCGACCACTAAGATAAACCATAGGTCACTCTTTTCTACTCATTTTTGACTCATCTCCATTTTCCACTCTATAGATGTCGGACCCAAGGAACAAGTTTGCTCAACCGGATGAAGACACCCCTTTTGGACGACACTTGAAGGAAGTCACTAGGTACCTGAACATCGGAATACCAAGCTTCACCGGGACCTACACCGCCACTTTACCAGAAGAGGAGCGTTGGATGATTCGAGTTCATGTTCCAGGAAGGACATTCATGCCAGTTACTGAGCCCATAGAGTTTTCCTTTGATGCACCAACTTGGAGTCTAGGAAAGAGCATCGCAGCCCACATCGCCATGGGACGCATCGGCGAAGTTTATCACAAGGATCTTAAGGACACCATCTACCAAATATGTGGGCACCGAGATGAGCAATGGGAGATGATCAGCACCAGGAGGGACAGGTCCATTGCAGCCTTCATCCAGGAGTTAAACCAGCACATTCATCACCAGGAGAACCAAATGTGCGCAAGCATGATAGATCTGAAGAAGGTGATGACTAGGAACATGGAGCTTGAAGAGGAACTCATGTCTACATGCGACGGATACGAGGAGGAAATCACAATACTAGTAGAAAAGAATGACGACCTGACAAGGAAGCTAGGAGTATTCATGGGAGACCCCGCGCCAGGAGGAGATGACGACCATCCCAAGGACTACATCATCATCGACGACACCGACTCCGACCCCGACAGTAGTGATGATGATTACGAAGACGAAGGTGGAGCGAATATCATGGAGTCTTCCACCAATCAAATTTTCTAGATGACCACCATATTATCAGTAGAATTCCCCCATGTATATAGAGTAGTCCGAGTATTTTGTAACGGTAGTTAGATAGATTGTATGCCCTTGTTTGAATTGAGTGGTGTGATATGATTGTGTTTGTCTCATGTGCATATGGGTAGTGTTTTCCCCCTAGACCTCACTCTATTCTAATATCTTCCCTCTAAACCCATCAGATGCCTCCGAGACGTGACCCCGGATTTGTTTTCCCACCGGAGCTCACTCAGTTGATCCACCAACAGAATACTTTGATGCAGCTATTAGTCCAGAACCAAGGCAACAACAACAACAACAACAATAACAACAACAAAAACAACAACCCGCCACCACCACCACCAGTTGATAAACCTAGCCCGTTTTCTGAGGTTGAATCCGCCGGTGTTTTCCAGTAGCACCTAGCCGATTGTTGTTGATGACTGGCTCCACAGGATTGGAAGGGAGTTGACCACCACAGGTTGCACAGACGCTGAGAAGGTGTGTTTTGCCGCACACCAATTGGATGGACCCGCAGCCTCATGGTGGGAGAATTACACAGCCACTTTTCACATAGCCAATGTCACATGGGATCAGTTTTAGCAAGCTTTCCGCACAGCCCATGTCTCTACAGGAGCAATGAATATGAAGAACCGTGAGTTTCACAACTTACGCCAGGGAAATCGCACGATGGGGCAGTACGTGGATGAGTTTAGTAAGTTAGCCCACTATGCCCCAGATGACGTGGCCACAGATGCCGCAAAGCAGGAGAAGTTCATGGAAGGGCTGAATGATGAGATGAGTATGCAGTTGATGGTGGCAACATTCAATAACTACCAGGATTTGGTAGACAGGGCCCTTATGATTGAAAGCAAACAGCAGCAGATAGAGAGCCGCAAACGGAAGTATGGATACGGGAAGTACAATTCTGGAGCTCAGCAGAAGCCTCGCTTTACCCCTAACTCTGGAGGTTACACCCATAACCATGGAGGCCATACTCACAATGGAGGAAGTTTCCATAATCAAAGTGGACCTAAGAATGGAAACGAGAATGGTGCAAGCAGTAGCCAGAACCGCCCCAACCCAGCAACCCCCGCCAAGAAGGAGTTGAGTCATGTTACCTGTTAGAAGTGTGGGAAGACTGGACACTACGCCAACGACTGTTGTGAGTTGAAGAATGGTAATGGAAATGGAAACTCTGGGAATAAGCCCAATCCCTTCACCAGAGGTTAGGTGAACAACATCAACATGGAGGAGGTTGAAGAACAGCTTGATGCAGTGATCGATAAGTTCTTGTTTAAGTCATTTACCGCACTCTTTCTTTTTGATACTGGTGCATCGCATTCATACATATCAAGGGGATTTGTGGACAAGTTTAAGTTGCCAACCTTAGCCCTTAGGTCACCAATGTTAGTAAGCTCGCCAAGAGTGCGGTATATGGCTAGCCAATGGTGTGATCGGTTACCCTTGACCATTGGTAGCCATGTTTGTCGGCGTTCTGGGAACGGGGGTCCCCAGACTTGCCTGCCTGCAGCCTGCGGCGTGGCTCAAAGGCCCAGCACGGCCCATCTTCATCAACACAGACCCAAGACCCTCGCGAGGGGCCAAGCCTCGCGGGGCGGCCCGGGGGGGGGGGGGGGGGGACGACACGGAGCTTCCTCAAGCGCGGCCTCGTCAGGCTGGCTCACGAGGAGGCGGAGAGATCAAGGCGGGGTACCTGATGAGGTGCCCGTGACGCAAGCCATGACGACCGGGGGCGCCAGGCGGGTGCCAGCCCGCGCAGCGTCCTTCCTTCCTCTTTGGTGCAAAGGGGGCAAGCGCAGCCGCGGAGTACCAAGGCATCAGGCAAAGGTTGCCATTTCGGTGCAACGAGACCAAGACCAGGAGGACTACGAGACGGAGGATACCGTGGAGCCCAAGACGGCGTCATCACCAGAGCTTTGCGCAGGCGAAGACTACTTTTGCCAGGGTAGCTAGTACTAGCTGTCCCCCTTCAAATTAGCCTGCCATTGTTGGCTCCCTTCCCGCTTGATATTTGGGAAGAGGACCAGGGCCCCTATAAATAGGATCAGCCACCCGCTAGACAGGGGGGAGGACGGTCAGAGAAAAAGAGAGAGAGAGAGAGAGAAGGGTGACTGAGCTCCTCCTAGCAGTTCATCGCCCCGACCAAGAACAGACCCTCGCGAGGCTGTTCTTCCTTGTATTGTTCATCATCATCAGCCCAAGAGGCAATCCACCACACCACACACTGGAGTAGGGTATTACACCACAACGGTGGCCCGAACCAGTATAAACCCTGCGTCTCTTGTGTTGTTCTTTCCTTAGTTTAGATCTTGGCGAGGCGGAGGGGTGCAGGTAGGTAGGAGGCGAAATCTTCGTGCGCACCCCAATGTTTGAACCTCAAGGGTCTGCCGGAACCCGAAATCCGACATTTGGCGCGCCAGGTAGGGGTGCGCCGGAGTCCACCTTCTACCGCTTCGCGCCCCATCGCGTTGTCATCACCATGTCCGGTGACCAAACGGGCAACCCAGATCCGTGGGCGGCGTGGCCCGCCTGCGCAGAGCCGCTTGCCTCGGGCGACCCCATGCCCCAGGCAGCTCGCGGTCCGCAGGGCGCTGCGGGCCGCGAGCGACGCGGATAGGCTTCGACAGCTCTCATGCCGTGGCAGGCACGGTCGGCAGCAAGGGCCTCCAATCGCGCCGCGACTACGACGACATACACTCGCAGGGAGCAGGCGAACTCGAGGGCCGCGCTCACAGTGGCCCGAGAGCTGCTGCAGTGCAGGCTGCTGGAGGGCGGCCACGACGTGCTGCTGGAGCGAGTGGCAGAGCTCCTGGGCTTCGCCGCCTCGGGGGCTCACCCCTTCTCCACCCAGCTCCCATCTCAAGCCCAGGGTGGCCTGCGTGGGGGCTCCGCGCGCGCCTGCAGGCTCCAAGGCTACTCCGACGCCAGCGAAGTTGTCAGCGCCGGACCGGCGGCGGCGCTGCCCCCGCTCCCGGTCCGCGAAGAAGAAGGACTCGACGCGACCCGCGGCCCCAGTGGGCAGCCGCGCTACCACCCCACGGTGGGCGCGTCAGGCAGGACCGCGTGGCATGCGGGGCATTACGGCGTGGCATTCGGGATGACGGCGCCGGAGGAATACGTGCCCATCATGATGGACCAAGGACACCCACACGAGAGCGAGCAAGGCTCGCTCCTCAGCCCAAGCTGGGGGGACGAGGCGCCAGAAGCTGAGCCTTTCCGGGAGCCCTGGGACGGTCCTACTGGCCATGCTGGGGGCAACGGTTATCGGGTACCGCTAATCCTTCAGGAGAAGGTATACGCTAACCATGGATCGCAGGAGGTGCAGGTCGCCACAGCGAGCAGCTGCCCCGCTCCCACGGTCTCCTGCCCCTCGAGAGGAGGGCGCAGGGGGCTGCAGGAGAGGGGCCGGGATCCGACATCACCACCGCGGCGTTCGGAGCAAGGTGCTCTCAGGAGGTAGGCCCTCCGCTGGGGAGGTGCCCCAGAGCCTGCCCCCGGCGGAGGACCCGTGGTCGTCGGGGGAACCGCTGGCGACCGCTCTACCCCATCGGCGGTGTCCTGGTTCCCGGTCGTTGTTGATGGCACTAGAGTGTGGCGCAAGGCGGGGCCCTCATCTGGCGATATGAAGCAAGGCCTGTACCTGTGAAGAAGGCCCAGTGCCTATGAAGCTCGCCGCCCCGTGACACTCTTACGTAATAATGAGTGGGGCTGTACACGTCCCGGAGTCTCAGGGGTGCTGGCCTCAGGCCCTGGGGCTCCCTCCCACGCCCAGTGGCAGCACTTAGCTCCGTGCTGGTGAGAAGACGTCCAAGACTAGACTAGGTGCCGGACGCGGCCTTTTGTTTGCTTTCATTGCTCTTCCCTTTGGTTGTCTCTTTCCCCCGCTGGATTCAAGTTGGATTCGAATTTGAGAAGGGGTGCTTAGTCTCATTCGAGCAATTTCTCGCGTTTTGGTTACCGCTTTGCCTCAGCTGCCTCCCCTCGCGAGCCGGGTCAGGCCTAGCTTGCGCACAGCCCAGACTGCCGCAGACGTGACCTCTCAGGAGGGTGTTTTACTGTAGATCCTACATACCCAGTCAGGGAACACTCAAGACACCACAACCTCCCACAGGCTGCCTCAGGGCCAGCACGGGACAAAGGTAAACTAGCCGACCAGCGCGTCGCTTGGGCCAACCACTTGGCGCGGGCGCATGGGCAATGTCGCGTCTACTAATACGATGAACACAAGTTTTACACAAGGGGATCCCCCTTCAAAATGCTCTCATTGCAATCAGGCCGAAGCCTGAGCTCTATTCATGCAGGGTAAGGAAGTAGGAGCGATGCACAATCAGTCGGATAAATCCCCCAATGCGTTCTCAGGAGCTCCACCCGGGCCGTTGTTGGCGTCGCTGAACCCGCCATCACTGTCCGCGTCACCGTCAGCAGCATCAGGGCCGTTCACCACGCTGCCCTCGACGGCCACCACGATCGCGTCGTCGTTGTCCGAAGCGAAGGCCCTAATTAGAGCGTCCACATTGTCCTCCACCCAGCGCGCCAGGTCGCCGCGGACGGCCTGGGGGACTGGGGCGATGACGGCGTCAAAATCGAAGCGGGGATCCATGTTCTGGAGGTGGCTGTAGACGCGAGAAAAGGCGCGCCCAAGCAGGCCGCGACTCCTCTCCTCCACCAACCTGTCAGCCCTGACCGACCGCGCCTCCAGCTGCGTCACCACGTCAGCGAAGAACTGAAGATTGCCAGCATAGCTGACTGCGTGCGGCTCGCCAACGGCCGCCTCGCAGATGTTGCCCAAGGCTGCGTTGGCTCTCTCCCAGAGCGTGGCAAGCATGGGGCCATGCTCATGCTCCAGGATCCGCCGCTGACGGATCTCGTCCGCGTTCTGGCCCGCGACGACATCAGCCTCCTCCACCCACTGGCGGAGAAGGAGCACCTCGGCCTGGGAAGCGGTCAACTCACCTTGTGCCAACTCAAGAGCGGCCCGGAAAGCGTCGGCCCGCCGCGTCGCCTCCTCCAGCTTGGCCCTCAAGGCAGCAGTCCTGCCTTTAGCTTCGGCCCGAATTAACCCTAGCTTCTCGTCGAACTCATGCTCGAGGTTCAAATTCGCCATCGCCACTCGATGTCCGACCTCCTCCAGGACGCGGGCCTCCCGTGCGGCAACATCATCCTCTATCTGCGTCACCAAGCGCTCCCTCGTCTCCAGACGCTCGTACTCACGGGTGCGTTCGGCGGCTTCCAGCGTCAGCGCCTCCTCACGCTTCTGGAGCTCTGTTGAGTCGCCGGAGGCCACCTTCATCGACGCGAGAGCTGCCTCGCGCAGCTCCACCTGCTCCTCCAGTGAGTGGCACTAGGCCAGGAGCTCCCGAGCCCGCTCCTCCGCCGCCGTTCACCACCGGTCAGCTTCCCGAGCCTCCTCAGCGGCCCAAGATCGGGCCTCCCGAGAGGCCACCAGCGACGCCTTGGCCTCTGCCTCGTCAAGATCGTGCTGGCAGCGCGCAAGGGCGATGGCGCCCTCCAACTCGCGCCTCTCTGCAGCCAGGCGCAGGCCCTCGGCCTCAAGGCGCGCGTCTTCATCGGCAAGCTCCTATCCAAGTAGGCTTACCGCGTCAGCCGCCCTTCGAAGGAATCCTTGGCGGAGAGCGCGACGCTCCCGAGCACGCTCGAGCACGTCCTCCACACCATCATCTGCCCCAAGCAAGCGCCGGGGGCCGCGAGCCAGCACTCCCCCTCTGGTCTGGGGGCTGGGGGCTGGCACCCTCGCGACGGCCGGGCACGCCGCGTCAGAAGCCCGGCCGGGGGCCAGCCCATCCCCAGGTGAAGAGCACAGGAAGTGCCTCAGCCGATCGCAGTCCACGACCAGGCGAGAAGCCCACGGCAGGCTGGCTATGCCACGAGAAGGCCCGCGAAGGATCGCGAGGTGCGCGGGGCCACGATATGCCTCGTGATGGTTTGCCTCGTTAGTCGCCCTCAGCACAAGGGCTCCACTTCTTGGAGCGCTTGAGGACGGTGGAGGGGGCGAAGCCAAGAGGGACGGCTCCTCAGCCGTCTCCGCAAGCTCGGCTGGAAGGGGCCTGCGGAGCAAGAGTCAGTAAGAGCAACAGAAGGATTGGGAGCTGGGAAAGGAGAAGGCTTACTCATCAGTGGCGAAGTACTTCCTACGCTTCAGCAGGCGACAAGGATAATCGTCGCCCAGGGCCTCCCTTCTCTTCCGGAGGGCCTGAAAGTCCATGCGGAAGCGGCCTAAGAGTCGGGCGCAGGGATCAACCTGCGACGAAGATGGAGCGTCAAGGCGATCCACGTCAGGGGCGCCTGCCTGGCCTGCGCCGCCAATCGCCTCGCCAAGAGAAGCTACCGGAGCCTCGGTGGCCTCGGTCGAAGGCGCAGAGGGCAGCCGCTTGTCACCCTCAGCCTCGGCGGCACGGGCACCGATAACTGTTTCCTTACGAGCCTCGCCCGGCGCTGTCACCCCGCCGGGAGCCCCCTCGGCCTCTGGTGCCTCGTGCCTCCCTGCTCCGCCACTTGAGGAAGAGTCGCCTGGGCCGACGGGAAGGGCAGTCACCACCACTGGGTTCTCATGAGGCCCCTGAAGGCCGGCGGGGCGCGGCCCCCACTCATCGAAGATAGGCATCTGCCTCACGAAATCGCCCCCGCTCTGGCAGAGGTACAGCAAGGCCCCTCCCTGCTGAATACTGCCAGGGTTGGGGTCCCCCGTCAGGGTCAAGAGCGCCGCCCTCAGCACTTTAGGTGTCAGTTCCTCTTCCTGGAGCCTCATACGATCATCACGCCCGCTGAAGGCCCACATCTGGCGGGAGTGGCTCTGGAGAGGAGCGACGCGGCGTAGCAGAACTCCTTCACCACCTTGGGCGCTGTCGCGCCGAGCGACCTCAAGAACGGGAAGCGGTGCCAGACGAAGACGAGCCGGGGGCTCTCAAGCGTCTCCTGGCCCAAGCCCGAATTGGGGACAGCAAGCGAAGTTGGCTCCGACAGCAGGGGGCTGGGCACCCCAGCATCCACATACAGCCACCGCTCACGGAACCCAGCCACGGGCGGAGGGAGCTTGAAGTCAATCCCAGAGTCTGCCGTCTCAGGCGCGGCAACGAAGCTCACACATGCCCAGCATTGGGTAGGGTCAACAAGGCGCAGCGAGAAGAAGTGGCGCAGCAAGGCAACCGAAAGAAGGATGCCCATCATAGCCTCGCAGACAAAGGCGAAGACCGAAAGGAGAGTGATGGATTCAGGACCCAGATGCATCATGTGGATCTGATAATGGGAGAGCACGGCATTGAAGAAATCAGAAAAGGGAGGAACCAGACCCGCCCATAGGGCGTCGGCAAAATACGGGACCTAGGTGTCTATCCTACCGATGGAGAAGTGGGACGCGGGCCAGGCCGTCGTCCTCCCGCATTCATTAAATATGGTGGCCAGAGCCAAGCTGACCTTGCCCAAGCCCTCGGCGGGGGCCGCCAACGGCGGCGGCCAAGGCGGAGACACGGGTTTCTGCCCTCTTCCCTTCTTCGTCGGAGCCATGGCGATGGGAAGGGGGGGGGAAGGTTCGAGATTGAGTTGAAAACAGAAACCGGAGTTCGAGCGGAGGAAGGACAGAGGGCCCTCGAGCAACCAAACAGGGGAATGACTGTGTACGACTACGGGTCCGCCTAGCATGGCGCAAGATAAGGAGGGCGTGGGGGAACAGTGCCGCCCATGTCCAATCAACCGCCATGCGGTGCCCAAGGCCGCAGGCTGTTAGGGCCCGCGGCGCTTCGCCCTTGCCCTTCCGCCTCCCTGCACGGCCAAGTCCGGGCGTGCCTTGGGCCCGGGGGCTACTGTTGGTGTTCTGAGAATGGGGGTCCCCAGACTTGCCTGCCTGCGGCCTGCGGCGTGGCTCAAAGGGGGGCCCAGCGCGGCCCATCTTCACCAACACAAACCCAAGACCCTCACGAGGGGCCAAGCCTCGCGGGGCGGACGACATGGAGCTTCCTCAGGCACGGCCTCGTCAGGCTGGCTCACGAGGAGGCGGAGAGATCAAGGTGGGGTACCTCACGAGGTGCCCGTGACGCAAGCCATGACGACCGGGGGCGCCAGGCGGGTGCCAGCCCGCGCAGCGTCCTTCCTTCCTCTTTGGTGCAACGGGGGCAAGCGCAGCCGTGGAGTACCGAGGCATCAGGCAAAGGTTGCCATTTCAGTGCAACGAGACCCAGACCAGGAGGACTACGAGATGGAGGTCACCTTGGAGCCCAAGACAGCGTCATCACTAGAGCTTTGCGCAGACGAAGACTACTTTTGCCAGGTTAGCTAGTACTAGCTGTCCCCCTTCAAATTAGCCCGCCATTGTTGGCTCCCTTCCCGCTCGATATTTGGGAAGAGGACCAGGGCCCCTACAAATAGGATCAGCCACCCGCTAGACAGGGGGGAGGACGGTCGGAGAAAAAGAGAGAGAGAGAGAAGGGTGACTGAGCTCCTCCTAGCAGTTCATCGCCCCGACCAAGAACAGACCCTCGCGAGGCTGTTCTTCCTTGTATTGTTCATCATCATCAGCCCAAGAGGCAATCCACCACACCACACACTGGAGTAGGGTATTACACCACACACTGGAGTAGGGTATTACACCACAACGGTGGCCCGAACCAGTATAAACCCTGCATCTCTTGTGTTATCCTTTCCTTAGTTTAGATCTTGGCGAGGCGGAGGGGTGCAGGTAGGTAGGAGGCGAAATCTCCGTGCGCACCCCAGTGTTCGAACCTCAAGGGTCTGCCGGAACCCGAAATCCGACAACTACGCAAACAAGATTGCACTCAAAAACAGTTCCGGCAAGAAAACGGCGAACGGAAAAGAGAGGCGAATAAAACGACATTTTTTTGTGAAGGGGGGAGAGGAAAACGAGAGGCAAATGGAAAATAATGTAAATTACGAGGAGATGAGATTTGTGATTGTAGCGACCCGACCTCAAGCGGTCAAGTCTCTGTGCTTTAGTGTCATCCCTGGATCGGTAATGTTGACACACACAGTACTCGAAGGATTTATAACAGAGTAGCAATCACACACTTATTACATCGAATGTCTCCAAAAGAGAACTTATTACAATAAATATGGCTTAAGGCCATCTTATATGATAACAGCGAAAGGCTTGGAAGATAAAGTGATTCCATCAACTCCAACGGCATCACTGAGCTGCACGGCAACGACCTAGCGAATCTTACTCCTCGTCTGAAAAGTCTGCAACGTGATATGTTGCAGCCCGAAAATGGGTCAGCACATGGAATATGCTGGCAATGTAACACAATAGAGCAATGAACAGAAATAATGCTAACACTATATGCATATTTGGCTGGTGGAGGCTTTAGGGTTAATAAGTTTTGCGAAAAGCCAATTTTTCCCTACAACAAAGGAATAAGTTTTATTTTAACTATCATGGTAGTTGAAACATCATTGAGAAGGTTCCTCCAACTCAGTCCCAATTAATGTAGTTCATTAACCCAACAAATTAATTTAGAGTGGTGAGATACCATAGGAAAATCCAAGTACTAGATACTCAAGATGTCCATAACCGGGGACACGGCTAACCATGATTAGATTGTACACTCTGCAGAGGTTTGTGTACTTTTCCCCACAAGACTCGATCTCCTCCATTGGATTTCTCACACTACATGATGTTTGAGAAACGGATGAACGAGACACAATCTTTCAGAAGCATTTACTCTTTACTCTGGGTGGACAGTTACACCTACTTTCCCTCTACATCTACTAGCCCACCACTGAAAGAGGTCGCACAACTTACTCATACTATGCCAGAGCACATAATGGCTTGTGGCTGCACACGGAAGTTTCTAGCATGAATAATCTTAAGATCCCTTTGAGCCTGGGTGGCGGACCGTAGGATGATCACACAGGTACTCCGGGATATCCTAGGACACACTGGATTCTCCAGGTGCCCAAACAAGCAATCCACCCAGATGTGTATTAAAGTTGCCACCTTAAGTTGAACCATCAATTAACAATCTCACATCTGTCATGGATACACTCAAACCCAATCCACGTCTATGAGCATAGCATAGCAATATAAGCAACGTAGAGGTAACTCCCGAGGGTCTGATAATAAAAAGGTAATAGGTTCTACCTCATCATCTACTTCCCAAACCCACAAGTTAATCACATCCTAATCATGCAGTGTTTGAGGTTTGGAACTAAAGCATAAAAACTGGGTAATAAAGGGTATGATCAAAGTGTTACTTGCCTTGTTGATGATCCGTGAAACTTGGAGACTCGTAGTAGCACGCTTCGCACTCCGGATGTTCTATCGCAAACAAACAATAGCATACATAAGCAACCAAGCAAAGATGCAAGGGTAAAACTCGAATAAGAAGAACTAACCAGAAAGTTCAACTTAAGAACACCGGTTTGCAAAAAGAAACGAATCAAACAGAGCAACGAAACACAAACTGCGAAAGAAACAAGATCCTATTACTAATGTGGACTAAAGTCAAATTTTACAGTACCAAAATCTTGTTCAAGTTGGTTAAATGGAAAGAGGGCTTCGAGACGAAGATCTAGGCGCTTGAATCGCCTGATTCCGATAAACGAGCGAAAAGATAAACTAAAATGAAAATCGGATCAGAAATCGTGATTGAAAATAATCGCGAAAAATCCGAGAAAAAGATAAACTGACGAACAGGCTAACGAACGAACGTTCGTTGTCTGCAACTAACGGGCGAAAACCGTTCGTTAAAACGAACGTACGGACGAACGTCTGCTATTAACCAAACCGAAAAAACCAATCTAATTAAAAAACCGAAACTAGGGTTTACGAAATAAAACTGATTGGTTTTTAAAAAACCGGCGGCTACCTCGTGGAACGGGTCGGCGGCGGGCGGTGCAGCGGCAGCGGCACGGCGGAGCGGCGGCGCGGCGGCAGCGGCACGGCGAAGTGGCTTGGGCTGGGGCTGGCTCGGGCATTGGCCTTGCCTCTTAAAGGGGCCAGCCGGGCGGTGTCCCAGCCGGATACGGCCCGGTTAGGTCGGTGCGCTGTTTTTTTTAAAAAAAATCCACCGCAGAAAAAAATTATACTAAACGGACTCCAAAAATCCCGAAATAAATTTTTCCCGTCCTCTAAAAATCTACCAGACAAGGTGAACATTTATTTGGGCCTAATATGTAATTTTGAAAAACATGTATTTTTCCTATGCAAATAAAATAGCAATAAAATCCGAATAAAAACAAAAGGTTGATTTTAATATTTTTCCTCCAATATTTCGTTTATTTTGGAGAAGTCATATTATCTCCTCTCATATATTTTAATATGAAATATTTTCGGGGAGAAAATAATAAAACAACTGATCCTCGTTTCGATATTTGATAAAATTCAAATATGAAAACCATGAAATCCCCAAGTCTCTCCGAGGGTCCTTGAGTTTCTTAGAATTTTCGAGGATCGCGAAACGAAATGCAAATAAAATGTGATATGCATGAATGACCTGCGTATAACATTCCAAATTGAAAATTTGGGATGTTACAAACCTACCCCCTTAAGATGAATCTCACTCGAGATTCGGGTTGGCTAGAAAATAGGTGTGGGTGGTCTTTGCGAAGATCATCCTCTCGTTTCCAGGTGGCTTCATCCTCGGTATGGTGGCTTCACTAAACTTTGCCAAATTTGATAACCTTGTTGTGAGTAACTCGGCTGGCAAACTCTAAAATCTTGACAGGCTTCTCCTCATACGTCAAATCACTGTCCAACTGAATTGCTTCCAGGGGCACTGTATCTCTCAGAGGAATCTCGGCCATCCCTGCATGACACTTCTTCAACTTGGAAACATGAAACACATCATGTACTCCTGACACTCCTTCGGGTAACTCCAACTTGTAGGCAACTTCTCCCATGCGTTCCAAAACACGGTACGGTCCCACAAATCTCGGGGCTAATTTCCCCTTAACTCCAAAACGTTTAACTCCTCGAAGAGGTGACACTCAGAGATATTCTCTGTCTCCAATTTCATAGACTACCTCCTTGCGTTTTGAATCTGCATAACTCTTCTAGCGGGACTGAGCTACCTTCAGTATATCTCGAATTAGTTTAACCTTCTCTTCTGATTTCCTTAATCAAATCTGGTCCAAACAACTGGCGGTCTCCAACTTCATCCCACATCAACGGTGTTCGGTATCTTCTCCCATACAATGCTTCGAACGGTGCCATCTTCAAACTGGCCTGGTAATTGTTGTTGTATGAGAACTCTGTGTAGGGTAGGTTGTCATCCCAACTAGATCCATAATCTAGCCCACAAGCTCTCAACATGTCCTCCAGAATCTGGTTGACTCTCTCGGTCTGTCCATCTGTCTGCGGGTGAAAAGTTGTATTAAACTCCAGTCTGGTACCCAAGGTCTGGTGCAACTGATGCCAAAACTTTAAGGTAAACTGTGTTCCTCTATCTGATACAATGGTCCTCGGAACTCCATGCAGACATACGATCCTGGTCATGTATATCTTGGCCAACTTCGCACTTGTATACGTGGTTTTTACGGGGATAAAGTGAGCCACTTGGTCAAGCGATCAACTACTACCCATATAGAATCATATCCCGATTTAGTCATGGGCAATCCGGTGATAAAATCCATGTCAAGCTTATCCCACTTTCATTTGGGTATCGGCATAGGCTGTAACAATCCTGTTGGCTTCTGATGTTCTGCCTTCACTCTCTGACATACATCACAGACGGCTACATACTTGGCAATACCCTTCTTCATACCAGTCCACCAGAAACGCTCCTTCAAATCCAAATACATCTTAGTGTTTCCGGGGTGTATCGAGTATGGAGAGTCATGAGCTTCCTATAGTATCAATTTTCTGATCTCTGCATTATTGTGCACATAAATACGGTCCTCAAACCACAAGGTGTCGTGCTGACCTCACGAAAACCTTTGGCTTTGCCTTCACCCATTTTCTCTTTTATCTCAGCGATCTCATTTTCATCCTTCTGAGCTTCTAGAATCTTTTCCAATAGTGTTGCTTTAACCTCCAATGTTGCCAAAAACCCTTGAGGAATTATTTCCAATCGGAGTTCCCTAAGATCCTCGGCTAACTCCTTTGGCATCCCTCCACTTACGAGGGTGTTAACGTAACTCTTATGGCTCAAAGCATATGTTACAACATTGTCCTTTCCTGGATGATAATGCAGCTTCATATCATAATCCTTTATGAGCTCCAACCATCTCCTCTGCCTGAGGTTAAGCTCCTTCTGTGTGAAGATGTACTTCAAACTCTTGTGATCCATGTATACATTGCAACGGTTTCCGATGAGAAAGTGTCTCCAAGTCTTGAGCGCATGCACCACAGATGCTAACTCCAAATCATGTGTGGCATAATTTAACTTATGCAGTTTCAGTTGTCGTGAGGCATATGAAACAACTCTTACATCCTGCATCAGTACTCCTCCAAGTCCTAAGCGAGAAGCATCGCAATACATTTGGAAGTCCTTGCGTATATCTGGCAGAATCAGCACTAGGGCTGTAGTCAAACGTTTCTTCAGCTCCTGGAAACTTGCTTCACATTCTTCAGTCCAATGGAATTTGGTATCCTTCCTCAACAACGTCGTCATAGGCTTCGCAATCTTAGAGAAATTTTCAATAAATCTCTGATAATATCCCGTGAGTCCAAGAAAACTGTGGATCTCTCTAACTGAGGTGGGTGCCAACCACTCAGTGACTACTAAACCTTGGTTGGGTCCACTGCTATACCCTCTCCTGATATAACATGTCCAAGAAATCCAACTTCCTTCAACCAAAACCAACATTTGCTGAACTTGGCATACAACTGATGTTCCATGAGCTTCTCGAGAACTAAACGTAAATGTTCCTTGTGCTCCTCTTCACTCTTCGAGTATACCAAGATATCATCAATGAACACCACAACGAACTTATCCAAGAACTCCATGAACACCTTGTTCATCATACTCATGAAATAGGCAGGGGCGTTAGTCAATCCAAAAGACATGACTGTATACTCATACAGCCCGTACCTTGTGGTGAAAGTTGTCTTAGGTATATCCTTCTCTCGAATCTTCAGCTGGTGATATCTTGATCGCAGATCGATCTTCGAAAACACTTTATCTCCTGTCAACTGGTCAAATAGATCATTGATCATCGGCAGGGGGTACTTGTTCTTAATCGTCACTTCATTCAACGCACGATAATCAACAACCATTCTTAGAGACTTATCCTTCTCCACCAAAAGCACTGGGGCTCCCCATGGTGATGAACTTCGACGGATGTAACCTTTCTCCGACAACTCCTTAATCTGCTTCTTGATCTCTTCTAGATCGTTTGCGGGCATTCGGTAGGGTCTCTTTGATATTGGCCCGGTACCTGGCAATAGCTCTATCAAAAACTCGATGTCTTGATCCGGTGGCATGCCTGGTACCTCCTCTGGAAAAACATCTGGGTAATCCTTCACTACAAGCACTTCGTCCTGAACAACTCCCGTGAGGGTATTTACTTGGCTCCTCCTAGGCGCATGCCTACATACATACTTGATCTTTTTCCCTCAGGGGTGGTGAGCAAAATTGACTTACTCGCGCAATCGATGGTTCCCCGTAGGATCGAAAGTATGTCTAGAGGGGGGGTGATTAGACTACTTGACCAACTAAAAACTTAACCTTTTCCCAATTTTAGTTCTTGGCAGATTTTAGCTATTGTAGGACAAGTCAAGCAATCATCACAAAATTCAAGCAAGCATGCAAAGAGTATATTGGCAGCGGAAAGTAAAGCATGCAACTTGAGAGAATGTAAAAGGAAGGGTTTGGAGAATTCAAACACTATTGGAGACACGGATGTTTTTCCCGTGGTTCGGATAGGTGGTGCTATCCTACATCCACGTTGATGGAGACTTCAACCCACGAAGGGTAACGGTTGCGCGAGTCCACACAGGGCTCCACCCAAGGGCAACGGTTGCGCGAGTCCACGAAGGGCTCCACCCACGAAGGGTCCACGAAGAAGCAACCACCCACAAAGGGTCCACGAAGAAGCAACCTTGTCTATCCCACCATGGCCATCGCCCACGAAGGACTTGCCTCACTAGCGGTAGATCTTCACGAAGTAGGCGATCTCCTCGCCCTTACAAACTCCTTGGTTCAACTCCACAATCTTGTCGGAGGCTCCCAAGTGACACCTAGCCAATCTAGGAGACACCACTCTCCAATAAGTAACAAATGGTGTGTAGGTAATGAACTCCTTGCTCTTGTGCTTCAAATGATAGTCTCCCCAACACTCAACTCTCTCTCATAGGATTTGGATTTGGTGGAAAGAAGATTTGAGTGGAAAGAAACTCATTTGTTCTGAGAGAGAACACATGACTAGGTGGTTCTCTCTCAGAACAAATGAGTTGGAATGATGTGTGTGTTCTGATGGCTCTCTCACTGAATGAGAAAGAGGTGGAGGGGTATATATAGCCTCCACACGAAATCCAACCGTTACACAGTTTTCCAATCTCGGTGGGACCGAATCAATAAACTCGGTCGGACCGAAAATGTAAACCTAGTGACCGTTAGGAATTTCGGTGGGACTGACATGCAACTCGGTAGGACCGATTCGGTTAGGGTTTGGGCATAACGTAATCTCGGTGAGACCGATTACACAAACTCGGTGAGACCAAATTTGGTAATTAGCTAACCAGAGAGTTGGTCAGGCAAACTCGGTGGGACCGATTTGCTCTTTCGTTGAGACCGAGTGGAACTCGGTGAGACTGAAAAGTTACAAAGGGGAAACACTGAGTTTACATTGCAATCTCGGTGGGACCGATTCGCTCTTTCGGTGGGACCGAAAAGTTACGAAAGGGAAACAGAGAGTTTGCATCCCCATCTCGGTGGGACGGAGATCCTTATCGGTAGAACCGAATTGCTAGGGTTTGGCAGTGGCTAATGACAAGTGAAACTCGGTGGCGCCGGATAGGAAGAATCGGTAGGACCGAGTTTGGCTTAGAGTTTAGGTCATATGTGGATATGGGAAAGTAGTTGAGGATTTTGGAGCATATCACTAAGCACATGAAGCAAGAGGCTCATTAAGCAACACCTCATCCCTCCTTAATAGTATTGGCTTTTCCTATGGACTCAATGTGATCTTGGATCACTAAAATATGAAATGAAGAGTCTTGAGCTTTTGAGCTTGAGCCAATCCATTGTCCTTAGCATTTTGAGGGTTCCACTTTCATATCCATGCCATGCCAATCATTGAGCTTTCCTGAAATAATCATCTTGGAATAGCATTAGCTCAATGAGCTATATGTTGTTATGAATTACCAAAACCACCTAGGGATAGTTGCACTTTCAAACTAGCCCAGGGTAATCGGCCGTAATGGCCACCAAAGCATTGCCATTACTCGATAGGTAAAATACCCCATCAATCAGCTCCACAGATATGTCCGGATCCTCCTAGGAGGCCGGATCAAGGGACCGTCCAGGGTCCTCGGGTTGTGGAGGAGGGTTGTTTATCTCCTTTACAGCCTGGCGCAGCTCCTGCGATGAAATCGCTAGAATGAATACTTAACTACGGGAATACGAAATGGATGGGCGATAAAAAGTCTCCACTTACCCAGCTCGGAGGGTTGTACAATCCGCCCTGCGGGTTGACACGAAGGAATTCCTCCTCTTCTCCCTTGTACAAAGTGGATAAGATCTTTATTAGATCAGCAGCCGATCCCGGCCCTTTGCGGCCATGGCGGGTGGCATCATCCTTCCTGTTGAAATCCCACATGGGGTGGCCTCTATACTGAAGCGGCTGCACCCCTCGCATGATACATGTGGCCATGACCTCGATCATGGTCAATCCGGATCGAGCTAGAAAACTTATTCGGCTCATCAGGTAAAGAATGTCCCTGTCATCTTCCTCCAGGGAGCTCCGTGGACGCCAGCTCCGGCGCTTCTTCAAAGGGGCGTTATCGAACTCAGGAAGGCCAATCCGAACAGGATCCGGGAGGGGGACGTCTTCTATATAAAACCATTCTGAAGGCCAGTCTTTGGACGTCTTCTTTGGGGTCCCGGACAGGTATCCGGTCCCGGAAATATGCCACACTTCGGCTCGACCCACTTGATATATTGACCCCTTCTGAGAACGGGGCCCAAGGCAGAACAGCTTCTTCCACAGAGCGAAATGAGCCTCACAGCCCAAAAACAACTCGCAAAGGGCTACAAATCCCGTGATATGCAGCATGGAGGCAAGCGTAAGGTTGTGCAACTGGAGGCCGTAGAACTCCAGGAGCCTCCGGAGAAATGGATGAATTGAAAATCCGGGCCCTCTTACCAACTAAGGGACAAGGCAAACCCGCTCTCCCTTGGAGGGATTGGGAAGGCTCTCCGCTTGCTCTCCGCCATTATAGGTGGCAAGCCCGGCTCGAACCGGGACCAGGTACGCTGGGGGAAGAAATCCCTTGGACTGAAGCATCACTAATTTGCTGTGCGGGACGGAACATCTCTCCCAATCTCCATGCTTGGAGCTAGGGGTGCGAGAGGAGGAATTGCGTCAACCGGCCATGATGGAATGGATCTCTGTCGGGTGCGCTCCGATGAAGGCTCGCCAAGGGAGGATGGTGTGATTTGGATCTGAATCCTTGTCTTTTTAAATAGGCGGCTCATTCACATAGCTAGGGGGGTAAATGTGAAAACACCCTGGCTCTTCACATTCGCTCGACACATGGAAAGTGGCCATTATTGGGCGTAGAAGCCGAGGGGTACAAACATTCACAAGAAACCGGACATTATTTCGATAGGTACACAGAATTTGGAGAGGAACCCGCCTTGCAATGCCGAAGACAATACTGCGCGCCGGACTCATCGTCATTGAAGCCTGGTTCGGGGGCTACTGAGGGAGTCTTGGATTAGGGGGTCTCCGGACAGCCGGACTATATCCTTTGGCCGGACTGTTGGACTATGAAGATACAAGATTGAAGACTTCGTATCATGTCCGGATGGGACTCTACTTGGCGTGGAAGGCAAGCTAGGCAATACGTATATGGATATCTCCTCCTTTGTAACCGACCTTGTGTAACCCTAACCCTCTCCGGTGTCTATATAAACCGAAGGGTTTTTAGTCCGTAGGACAACAATCACAACATACAATCATACCATAGGCTAGCTTCTAGGGTTTAGCCTCTCTGATCTCATGGTAGATCTACTCTTGTACTACCCATATCATCAATATTAATCAAGCAGGACGTAGGGTTTTACCTCCATCAAGAGGGCCCGAACCTGGGTAAAACATCGTGTCCCCTGCCTCATGTTACCATCCGGCCTAGACGCACAGTTCGAGACCCCCTACCCGAGATCCGCCGTTTTGACACCGACAATTGGTTATTGACCGGAGAGGTGTCTCAGTCATGACTACATAATTCCCGAACCCGCAAGGTCGCACGCTTAACGTTCGTTGACGCTAGAGTAGTATTGGGATATTTGATGAGTGGTAACCAAATGTTGTTCAAAGTCCCGGATGAGATCATGGACGTCACGAGGAGTCTCAGAATGGTCGAGAGGTAAATATTTATATATGGGAAGTCATATTTTGGGTTCCGGAAGAAGGTGTAGTTTTTTCGGTATTGTACTGGGAAGCTTCTAGAAGGTTCTGGAGGATTCCGGAGTGGTCTGGAAGTCCACAAGTGGGTCCATCATGACCCAAGGGCTAGCATGGGCTGCGGGGAGGTGCCCTGGCCTTATTGGGCTAGGCCCACCAAGTCCTCAAAAGCCCATGTGGCTAGGGAAGGCAAAAAAGGAAGGAGTCCTAGTAGGAATAGGATTGGACTTGGAGTCCAAGTCATGTCCCCCTTAGCTGCACCCTAGGGCTTGGAGGGGCTGTTTCCCACGCCCCTCCACCTATATATAGAGGGGAGGGGCGCCCCAAGAGGATACACCAAGCCCTTGGCGCCCTCTCTCTCTCCCGTTACTCCGTAGTTCCACCGCCCCGTCCCGGCGACGCTTAGAAAAGCGCTGTCGGTGCTCCACCACCACGTTGTCATGTTGGTTGTGATCTTGTCTACTTCTACCCTCCTTCTTGCTGGATCAATAAGGAGGAGACATCATCGACCTGCACGTGTGCTAAACTCGAAGGTGTCGTCCGTTCGGCACTAGATTGGTTGGATCGTGATCGGATCGCGAAGAGTATGACTACATCAACCGCGTGATAAACGCTTCTGCTTAGCAATATACAAGGGTATGTAGATGCTCCTTCCCTCTCGTAGCTATGCATCTCCATGGATAGATCTTGCGTGTGCATAGAGAATATTTTGTTTTCCATGCAACGTTCCCTAACAATGGCATCATGAGCCAGGTCTATGCGTAGATGATACACACGAGTAGAACACAAAGAAATTGTGGGTGATGATGGTCATACTGCTTACCACCAACCTCTTATTTTGATTCGGCGGTATTGTCGGATGAAGCGACCTGGAGCAACCTTACATGTCCACGCACATGAGACCGGTTCCACTGACTGACATGCAACTTGTTTGGCATAAAGGTGGTTGGCGGGTGTCTATTTCTCCTACTTTAGTTGAATCCAATTTGACTACAACTGGTCCTTGAAGAAGGTTAAAATAACAAACTTGATAATCACCGTTGTGGTTTTTGCATAGTTAAGAACTGTTCTTGCTAGTTGCCCGTAGCAGCCACGTAAAACTTGCAACAACAAAGTGGAGGGTGTCTAACTTGTTTTTGCAGGGTATGTTGTGATGTGATATGGTCAATACATGATGTGATATATGTTTTTGTATGAGATGATCATGTTCTGTAATATCAACAACCGGCAGGAGCCTTAGGGTTGTCTCTTAATTATTGTATGAAATGCATGCGTTATGTAATTACTTTACTTTATCGCTATGCGTTAGCAATAGTTGTAGAAGCAATAGTTGGCGAGATGACCCCGACGCAATGATGGAAATCAAGGTGTCGAGCCGGTGACAATAGAGATCATGACGATGCTTTGTAGATGGAGATCAAAAGCACAAGATGATGATGTCCATATCATGTCACATATTTTGATTGCATGTGATGTTTATCCTTTATGCATCTTATTTTGCTTAGAACGACGATAGAATTATAAGATGATCCCTTCACTAAATTTCAAGAAAAAAGTGTTCTCCCCGAGTATGCACCGTTGCCAAGTTCATTGTTTCAAAGCACCTCATGATGATCGGGTGTGATAGACTCTACGTTCACATACAACGGGCATAAGCCAATTTAAAACATGCAGAATACTTGGGTTAAACTTGACGAGCCTAGCATGTACAGACATGGTCTCGGAACACTAGAGACCAAAAGGTCGAATGTGAGTCATATAGTAGATATGATCAACATAGAGATGTTCACCATTGATGACTACCCCATCTCACGTGATGATCAGACATGGGTTAGTTGATTTGGATCATGTATCACTTAGATAACTTGAGGGATGTTAACTTAAGTGGGAGTTCATCAGTAATTTGATTAATTGAACTTAATTTATCATGAACTTAGTCTTGATAGTATTTGTGTATCTATGTTGTAGATCAATGGCATGTGTTACCATTCCCTTGTATTTTTGATACGTTCCTAGAGAAAAATAAGTTGAAAGATGATGGTAGCAATAATGCGGACTGGGTCTGTGATCTGAGGATTATCCTTATTGCTGCATAGACGAATTATGTCCTTGATGCACCGCTAGGTGACAGACACGTTGCAGGAGTTGATACAGATGTTATGAATGTTTGACAAGCTCGATTTGATGACTACTTGATAGTTTAGTGCGCCATGCTTTACGGCTTAGAACCGGGTCTCCAAAGACATTTTGAATGCCATGGAACATATGAGATGTTGCAAGAGCTGAAATTGGTATTTTAGGCTCATGCCCGTGTTGAGAGGTATGTGACCTCTGACAAGTACTTTGCCAACAAGATGGTGGAGAATAGCTCAGCCAGTGAGCATGTGCTCAGAATGTCTGGGTACTACAATCTCTTGAATCAAGTGGGAGTTAATCTTCTATATAAGATAGTGATTAACATAGTTCTCCAGTGTGACGCCCCAAGACCGGAGCTTCAGTTGCCTTCCAGGGTTTCCGGGTTTCGTCGTGTGTTTTGTTTGGTTCTTTGCATTCATCTTTGCTTCATGTGCATTGCATCATGTCATCATGCCATCATGTCATTTTTTTAATTCAACTAAATAAATTGCATAGATCTGTTGATCTATTTAAATTGAGGGAACTCACATGGTGACTTCTCTATATAACATATCCTCCCAATATTATTAGGGAGCTATAATAAATATTCCATCCTTATGGAATCAACCATAACACACGTGCAAAGTATTTTCCATGTCTATTCCTCTTCGAGTTTGACCTTCAAACCTTGCCAATATTTTTCTCATCCCTTTTATCGAGGCTCTTCAAAAATATCAGCCCATTTTGAGTCTTTTCGAATGGGCTTCAAAATTCAAACATGTCAAATTATATTCAACATGTGCGTATCTATTTTCTCCAAAAATCCCCTTGTCATTTTATTTAAATTCCTCACATTTTTGTGAGTCCGGTAATTTTACCCTCGTGCGCTAATTCTTTTCCCTAAACCCACTTCTTTTTCCTTTCTGTCTAATTCTTTTCGGTTAAAGAAATTAATTAGGGGGAGAGAGCCCAGCCAGGCCTCTGGCTACCTGGGCCTCCCATCTCCAGTGCCGGCCCCTTTTGACCCTTTAGGCCCACTTCTCCCGTAACCTAGCCTCGCCCGAACCCCTCTGCCTCTTGATCCCCAGCGCCACCGCCATCTCCCTCGCACGCATCCGGATCCCCATCTCCCTCGATCTCTCTTTCACGCACGCAGCCACCCTTCTCCATCGATCCTTCCTCCCTCTCGAGCACCCACCAGCTCCTCCCAGCACGGCCCCGCGCCCATGCTCCCGCAGCCCCATCGTCTAGGAGCTCCACGAGGAGACGAGCAACAGCGCCCGTGCGCTCCTCCTCGCGACCCGCTGCCCCGGCGAACCACCGCCGACGACCTCCTTCAGCAAGCCCCTATGCCGCGCCCCTCCTCCTTCCTCCCTTTCTCTGGACCCTCAAGCTTCCTCTGTTCGTCTGGCATAGGACCCCGCCATGGATGGCTGGCTCTACCAAGCTCTGCCTTGCCGCCGTTCTGCACTCGTTCTAGCCGGGAATCGAACGGATCCGTCTTCCCTCATCCGTCCCCGACCTATTCTCCGGCAAGGTCTGCTCCGCCGCCGTCGTCTAGGGCCACCTCCTGCCCGGATACGTCCAGCCCATCGCCTCCTACAAGCTGCAGCTGCTCGGCTTCCTCCATGTTGCTTGCCTCTGCAACGGCGCAGATGCAAGCGCCCTCATCTGTTGACTACGTGGTCAACTCATATAAACGGGTCGCCCTTCTCTGCTTCGTCACGTGGGTCGCACCCACTGCGCAGCTCGACAGGCCACGGAATCCAGGGATGCAAGGCCGCCTTCGGAGATCCCTTTTCGCCAAGTACCACGCCTGGTGAAGACCAAGATAGAGACCTCCTCGAGCAGGAATGTTTTTGGGATCGTCAAGGCCACCTCAAGTTCGACTATGTTTTGCCGCCTCGACCGAGACCAACAAGTACCACGACGACGCGTCAAGTTCGTCTACCGCCGTCTTCGGAACTGCTAAGTACGACAAGTACCTCGGCTAGTACCTTGATGCCCGATGCATAGAACAACTACCGTCGCCGATGACCCGAGTACCACTACCGTCGACCCTCGAAGACCCCGTGGACGTCAAGTTTCGTGTCGTTGACCCCGAACCTCTAAGAAAACGTGTACGACTACTTCCATCTCCGAAGAACCGGGTAACGGAACCGTCAAGTTTGCCTACCGCCTACATGTACAACTACCGTCCCGGTGATCACAGATGAACGATAGCACGACTACTTCCTCTACGGCATGAGTATTACTACTACCTCTACGAACGTGGCGAGACCGTCTACTTCCGCTAAGAACTTGATCCGTTCCGAAAAGTCTCACCTCGAAGGTATAAGCCCGAGACGATGCCCGTGAACGAATGAATGCATGTTGGATGAGGTGCACCCTTTGTCTGCACCGTGTGCGTATTGTCACTCGTTTCCATGCCACTAACTCGTGGGACACCCGAAATCCGGGAGCGCCCCACCATCTTTTGCACGCATCCGCACACTTCTCCTTTGCATCGGTATCTCAATCGAGTTACCGAAACCGGAACGCTGCCGTGGCACCGTTTTCGTTATCATTGCCGTGGCACCCCTTTTGTTTCCGCCATGATGACAAATGCTTCATAATAATGCTCTTGTCAACTTTTAATAATAATTGCATAAACTTGTTCATGTCATCCGCATCATGATAACAACAATTAAAATGTTTAAATTGTTGTTGCACCAAATTGATAAATGCATATGGGGTTTTACTGGATTCGTTATTTGTTATGTCCGGCCCCATTTAAATTGTTTAGATGGTGTAGTTTTGTTATGCTTCACCTCTTACCATGTTTAACAACATTTAATATTGTTGGGTACATAAACGAGATCGAACTAAATAATTGATGTGGTGTTCCGTCAATATGCAACTCGTTGCATATTGGGATACACTTAACTTGTAGTTTTGTTTGTGCCCTTTGCCATGTCATGCATATTTAAACCGGACACGCATCATACTTGGTTGTGCATCATGCCATGTTTATGCTTGGTTGTTTACCATGTTGTTTGCTTCTTTCCGGTGTTGCTTCTTCGGGTTAGATCCGGTAACGTTGCGTTTGTGAGGATACATTGGCTACGTCCATTTATCTTCTTCATGGACTCGTTCTTCTTCCTTGCGGGATTTCAGGCAAGATGACCATACCCTCGAAATCACTTCTATCTTTGCTTGCTAGTTGCTCGCTCTTTTGCTATGCCTATGCCGCGTTACCTACCACTTGCTTATCATGCCTCCCATATTGTTGAGCCAAGCCTCTAACCCACCTTATCCTAGCAAACCGTTGTTTGGCTATGTTACCGCTTTGCTCAGCCCCTCTTATAGCGTTGTAGTTGCGGGTGAAGATTGGAGCTTGTTCCTTGTTGGAACATGGTTATTTTGTTGGGATATCACAATATCTCTTATTTAATTAATGCATCTATATACTTGGTTAAGGGTGGAAGGCTCGGCCTTATGCCTGGTGTTTTGTTCCACTCTTCCCACCCTAGTTTCCGTCATATTGGTGTTATGTTCCCGGATTTTGTGTTCCTTATGCGGTTGGGTTATAATGGGAACCCCTTGACAGTTCGCCTTGAATAAAACTCCTCCAGCAAGGCCCAACCTTGGTTTTACCATTCTCCACCTAGCCTTTTTCCCTTGGGATTCGCGCATCTTGAGGGTCATCTTTATTTTAACCCCCCCCCCCGGGCCAGTGCTTGTCTAAGCGTTGGTCCGAACTAGAGCCACTTGCGGCGCCACCTCTGGGAAACTTGAGGGCTGGTTTTAGCTGTACGTAGTGTTCATCCGGTGTTGCCCTGAGAACGAGATATGTGCAGCTCCTATCAGGATGTCGGCGCATCGGGCGGTCTTGCTGGTCTTGTTTTACCTGTCGAAATGTCTTGTAACCGGGATTCCGAGCCTGATCGGGTCTTCCCGCTAGAAGTAATATCCTCCGTTGACCGTGAGAGCTTGTGATGGGATAAGTTGGGAAACCCCTGCAGGCATATGATCTTTTGAAAACCGTGCCCGCGGTTATGGGCAGATGGGAATTTGTTAATGTCCGGTTGTAGAAAACCTGAAGTTGACCTTAATTAAAATGCACCAACCGCGTGTGTAACCGTGATGGTCTCTTCTCGGCGGAGTCCGGGAAGTGAACACGGTGTTGGAGTTATGCTTGACGTAGGTTGTTCTAGGATCACTTCTTGATCATAGTTCCTCGACCGTGCTTTGCCTTCTCTTCTCGCTCTCATTTGCGTATGTTAGCCACCAAATATGCTAGTCGCTTGCTGCAGCTCTACCTCATACCTTTACTTTACCCATAAGCTTAAATAGTCTTGATCGCGAGGGTGTGAGATTGCTAATTCCCCGTGACTCACAGATACTTCCAAAACCAGTTTGCAGGAGCCGATGTTACCGAGCAGGTGACGCAAACAAGCTCAAGGAGGAGCTCAATGAAGATCTTGTCCTTTGTGTTGTTTCGTTCTAGTTGATCAGTAGTGGAGCCCAGTCGGGACTATCGGGGATTTGTGTAGCATTTGGGGTAGTCTTCTTTTATTTTGGTTCCGTAGTCGGACCTTGAGTGTATTTGGATAATGTAATGCTTTATTCATGTAACTGTGTGAAGTGGCGAGTGTAAGCCAACTATGTATCTTTTCCCTTATTGTATTACATAGGTTGTTTGCGAAGATTACCTCACTTGCGACATTGCTTTCAATGCGGTTATGCCTCTAAGTCGTGCTTCGACACGTGGGAGATATAGCCGCATCGAGGGCGTTACAAGTTGGTAATCAGAGCCTTCCCCGACCTTAGGAGCCCCCTGCTTGATCGAATAGCTGGCGTTGTTGAGTCTAGAAAAATGTTTTGAGTCATTTAGGAATTATATATATCGGAAAGTTAGGACTTCTTTTTACTCCTCAGTCCCTTCGTCGCTCTGGTGAGGCATCCTGATGTAGAGTTTTCACTCTTCTCTTCTCAAATTTCACTAATTTTTTAGGATCACGCAGGTATCTTGGAATCGTTCCGATGGTTTTGTGACGAGAACATTGTTCTTGGTTCCTCCTATCATTTAGGGGTTGTGGCAGTGTCCCGGGGAGTTGAGCTCCGAGGTGTTGTCGTCACAATTTTATCGTTGCAGTTCTAGAATACCTGAGTTTAGTTTCGCCGACATCGAAAATCTCTTTTATGCAGTTGTTGGTGAGATAACCTCGACGCCACCCAGTACTGGGGCGGGAGTTCGGGAGTATTGCCATAACTCGTATAACGGATGCTTTTCGAAGGTTGAGGTAGACGATTTCCGAAGGTTTCTTGGTTATGTGTTGAAGGATGGATACAGCTGGATGTAGGATTTGCTAGATTTGGGTGAGATATTATGCTTCCCCTGTATCCCCAACACCTGATTGCATAAACGGAAAATTTCGGGAGTTTATAAGTGGGAATTCAAGTAGCCCTTAGGATATCTTTCCGACAGATGTATGATTTGAAATTGGGGTTCGACGTCTAGTGGTCCGCGTATTCACGGTTGGTTTTACAGTGGTCTCGTTGTGTCTTAAAGAGTCCTTGGCTATGCCGACTCGGGGACGCTTCGTATGTCATGTGCACTGCCTTGTATATGATGGTGCTGTACGATCGAGCCCGTGTAGGCCCCACCATGAAAACTTTGGACGAAATCTCTATCATATGTTTGTTCCGGCTTATTCCGCAAGCCAATCCTTTGTTTTGTTTTTAGTTGTGGTATTCGAGTTGCTTCAAAGTCAAATGTTGATTCCATACCTTTCCTAAGCGGTGTTCTCATATTCCTATGTGGATACCAATCCCTCTGGATCATTGAGATTGTCATGTCAATCCTTTTCAACCGATGTGCTCCTCCTCAAGTGGATCCAATCATTTCAACATCCGCAAGATCAAGTATCAGTTCTTAACGGTGTTTGTTTCATCCGTCCCCAAGTTGTCTTTGTTTTCCCGCCCACCCACCCTTTTTCTTCAAGGAATTCGATGTCTTAATCAAGTATCCTTTATTCTTGTGAAGTCTCTTCTTTCTTTTCAATCAATGTTCTTATCCGGTGATTCTCATGGTCATTCTAACGGGGCCTCAAGTTCATCATTCTTCATTTTTTTTCTTCTCCAGTGGTTTCAAGTCAAGCTTTGTTGATCATATCTTTTCCTCATCTCAATGCTTACTTATGCAGATGCACCTCTTAATCTTCCCCGCTTGCCATTCAATTGTTCCGGAGTGTTCAAGATATCTCGAAGATTCGTGTTTCCACTCTGCTTTCGTAATCCTTTCAAGCTCTTTCAAGGTTGTTATCTCATTCTAGCCATTTAATCTTACCGGTGCATTCTCTCTTTTAAATCGTTATACGGTGTTTCTTTTGAGTGGGCCCTAACCCACGGGTCATTTTCCAGGATCTTACCTGACTCTTCTAATTTTTTTTCGAAGTTTGACATAAGAATGAATTTTCATCAGTCAAGTGCCTCTCTCCAAGATCTTTCAAATTCTTTTCATCGTTGGTTCAACCTTTTCTATTCTTCATTCTGGAGTGCCTCAACAATTCTTGGTGGCGCTTCTCATCGTCATAATCAACATTTGAAGACCGAAGAAGAGTTTCTTTTAAATCTTGCCCCATTCTCGGCCATCCTCTCATAATTGTTTTTTTATTGTTGTGAGAATTTTTTTCATCCTTCCGGAGCAATTCAGGAGTCTTTTCTGTTTGATTCTCCGAAGCCCATCATTTCAGAAGATTTATTCATTCTCTGCTTTCAGCTATCATTCTCCAAATCTTACTGGTGCATCATTCAAGTATTCTCTTATCAGCTCGTGATCGCTTCGTTCTCATGTATCTAAATTCTCTCAAGCTTCTTCATTCATTTGCTAATTCTTCTCGGTGTTGTCCTTATCTTTTCCTCGGTCATTTTAATTCTTACGGTGGTTCGTTCAAGACTTCTCTTCCTTCATTATCATATCAATTTATTCGTTGTTTCAACCCTACCGGTGGTTGGTCGAAGACCTTCTCAAGTTTACGCTATATCTATCTTAATCCTTTCTACGAGAATAAGTAGTATGCCAAATCCGTTGCTTGTCATCAATTTAAATTGGTGAAGGATAAGCATAATGTAATTCTTATTCTTGTTTCATCGAGTAAATTCAATTATTCAGGAGGTTCATCAAATTCTCGGTTTCAATTGATTCATCTTTTCTTTTCCCGGAGCTCCAAACTCTCATCACCACGAAGCTCCATCTAAATCATCGCAAGGCTTCACTTTGTGTTTTCAACGTCTCTTTCATTCCATTCGGTCATTCCTTTTGTTACCGGAGTTTGTCATGGAGGCTCTACATGGTGGTTCATCAAGGATTTCTTTAATTCTTCAATTATCCTCAAGATTTCCCTCGAAGTTAAGATCTGTCAAGCTATACTCTCAAATAGACATGGTGTTCAACACATGTCTTATTTTGAGGAGTTTTATCTTTCTTCATCTTGCAATCCGGAGTGCAATTCTTTCTTCCGTACCATTTAAGGTGGTGCTATGTCATTCTTGATAATTTGAGTTCATGTTTCATGATTCACATGTTGTTAAAAATGAGATATTTTAAATCCATCAATCTCTTCATTTGAGTTATCTTGGGTTATATTTCACCTAAAGCCTTCCCTAAGGACTGTTGCTATCTATGGTGCTTATAAATGACCCAAGTTCTTCATTTATCCTCCCGGTGAAATAGTTTCTCGTCTCCTTGTCATATAAGTCCAATCAAATCTTTTCCGTGAGTGGCAGAATTTCACCTCATAGTTTTGAGATGTTTTCCATAAGCCCACAACAAGATTTTTTTTCTCGTTGTTGGTTTTCCAACAATTCCGTTCGACCCTACTCCTAAAGATGCTTTTCAAAGGTAGAAGTTGTTGATCTTCTTCTCCGTTCTTTTGTTCCGACAATCTATCTTCTATTCCTTCTCCAGGAGGCTTTGTGATGTTGCTATTTTCAATCATCATCTCGAAATGGTGAGGGTCGTGTTCTTTCCGTTGCTTATCCATTTAACCGGAGTGTTGTGTACTCTGGTCAAGTTCTTTTAACCTTATCAAGTCTTGCATCTCTTCTCAACCGGAGTGCTGCCCAAATTTGTTCTTCCTTGTTACTCTTCCCTACCGGAGTGCTTTCAACTTTGTTATTCTTCGTTGCATTCTTTCTTTCAATTTGTTCAACCTCTCAAGGTTACTTGGTTTCACTCATTGGTCAAAGAAGCAACTTAGTTTTACCTCTCGTCTTCCTCTTCCGTTTTCCCTCCAGTGCCATTCTAGATCTCGGGACGAGATCCTCTCGTAGTGGTGGAGTGTTGTGACGCCCCAAGACCGGAGCATCAGTTGCCTTCCAGGGTTTCCGGGTTTCGTCGTGTGTTTTGTTTGGTTCTTTGCATTCATCTTTGCTTCGTGTGCATTGCATCATGTCATCATGCCATCATGTCATTTTTTTAATTCAACTAAATAAATTGCATAGATCTGTTGATCTATTTAAATTGAGGGAACTCACATGGTGACTTCTCTATATAACATATCCTCCCAATATTATTAGGGAGCTATAATAAATATTCCATCCTTATGGAATCAACCATAACACACGTGCAAAGTATTTTCCATGTCTATTCCTCTTCGAGTTTGACCTTCAAACCTTGCCAATATTTTTCTCATCCCTTTTATCGAGGCTCTTCAAAAATCTCAGCCCATTTTGAGTCTTTTAGAATGGGCTTCAAAATTCAAACATGTCGAATTATATTCAACATGTGCGTATCTATTTTCTCCAAAAATCCCCTTGTCATTTTATTTAAATTCCTCACATTTTTGTGAGTCCAGTAATTTTACCCTCGTGCGCTAATTCTTTTCCCTAAAACCCCTTCTTTTTCCTTTCTCTCTAATTCTTTTCGGTTAAAGAAATTAATTAGGGGGAGAGAGCCCAGCCAGGCCTCTAGCTACCTGGCCCTCCCATCTCCAGCACCGGCCCCTTTTGACCCTTTAGGCCCACTTCTCCCGTAACCTAGCCTCGCCCGAACCCCTCTACCTCTCGATCCCCAGTGCCGCCGCCATCTCCCTCGCATGCATCCGGATCCCCATCTCCCTCGATCTCTCTTTCATGCACGCAGCCACCCTTCTCCATCGATCCTTCCTCCCTCTCGAGCACCCACCAGCTCCTCCCAGCACGGCCCCGCTCCCATGCTCCCGCAGCCCCATCGTCCAGGAGCTCCACGAGGAGAGGAGCAACAGCGCCCGCGCGCTCCTCCTCGCGACCCGCCGCCCCGGCGAACCACCGCCGACGACCTCCTTCAGCAAGCCCCTCTGTCGCGCCCCTCCTCCTTCCTCCCTTTCTATGGACCCTCAAGCTTCCTCTGTTCGTCTGGCATAGGACCCCGCCATGGATGGCTGGCTCTGCCAAGCTCTGCCTTGCCGCCGTTCTGCACTCATTCTAGCCGGGAATTGAACGGATCCGTCTTCCCTCGTCCGTCCCCGACCTATTCTCCGGCAAGGTCCGCTCCGCCGTCGTCGTCTAGGGCCACCTCCTGCCCGGATACGTCCAGTCCGTCGCCTCCTACAAGCTGTAGCTTCTCGGCTTCCTCCATGTTGCCTGCCTCTGCAACGGCGCAGATGCAAGCGCCCTCATCAGTTGACTACGTGGTCAACTCATATAAACGGGTCACCCTTCTCTGCTTCGTCACGTGGGTCGCGCCCATTGCGCAGCTCGATAGGCCACGGAATCTAGGGACGCAAGGCCGCCTTCGGAGATCCCTTTTTGCCAAGTACCACGCCCGGTGAAGACCAAGACAGAGACCTCCTCGAGCAGGAATGTTTTTGGGATCGTCAAGGCCACCTCAAGTTCGACTATGTTTTGCCGCCTCGACCGAGACCAACAAGTACCACGACGACGCGTCAAGTTCGTCTACCGCCATCTTAGGAACTGCTAAGTATGGCAAGTACCTCGGCTAGTACCTTGATGCCCGATGCATAGAACAACTACCGTCGCCGATGACCCGAGTACCACTACCATCGACCCTCAAAGACCCCGTGGACGTCAAGTTTCGTGTCGTTGATCCTGAACCTCTACGAAAACGTGTACGACTACTTCCGTCTCCGAAGAACCAGGTAACGGGACCGTCAAGTTTGTCTACCGCCTACATGTACAACTACCGTCCCGGTGATCACAAATGAACAATAGCATGACTACTTCCTATACAACATGAGTATTACTACTACCTCTACGAACGTGGCGAGACCGTCTACTTCCGCTAAGAACTTGATCCGTTCCGAAAAGTCTCACCTCGAAGGTATAACCCCGAGACGACGCCCATGAACGAATGAATGCATGTTGGATGAGATGCACCCTTTGTCTGCACCGTGTGCGTATTGTCACTCGTTTCCATGCCACTAACTCGTTGGACACCCGGAATCCGGGAGCGCCCCACCATCTTTTGCACGCATCCGCACACTTCTCCTTTGCATCGGTATCTCAATCGAGTTACCGGAACCGGAACGCTGCCGTGGCACCGTTTTCGTTATCGTTGCCGTGGCACCCCTTTTGTTTCCGCCACGATGACAAATGCTTCATAATAATGCTCTTGTCAACTTTTAATAATAATTGCATAAACTTGTTCATGTCATCCACATCATGATAACAACAATTAAAATGTTTAAATTGTTGTTGCACCAAATTGATAAATGCATATGGGGTTTTACCGGATTCGTTATTTGTTATGTCTGGCCCCATTTAAATTGTTTAGATGGTGTAGTTTTGTTATGCTTCACCTCTTACCATGTTTAACAACATTTAATATTGTTGGGTACATAAACGAGATCGAACTAAATAATTGATGTGGTGTTCCGTCAATATGCAACTCGTTGCATATTGGGATACACTTAACTTGTAGTTTTGTTTGTGCCCTTTGCCATGTCATGCATATTTAAACCAGACACACAACATACTTGGTTGTGCATCATGCCATGTTTATGCTTGGTTGTTTACCATGTTGTTTGCTTCTTTCCGGTGTTGCTTCTTCGGGTTAGATCCGGTAACATTGCGTTTGTGAGGATACGTTGGCTACGTCCGTTTGTCTTCTTCATGGACTCGTTCTTCTTCCTTGCGGGATTTCAGGCAAGATGACCATACCCTCGAAATCACTTCTATCTTTGCTTGCTAGTTGCTCGCTCTTTTGCTATGCCTATGCCGCGTTACCTACCACTTGCTTATCATGCCTCCCATATTGTTGAGCCAAGCCTCTAACCCACCCTATCCTAGCAAACCGTTGTTTGGCTATGTTACCGCTTTGCTCAGCCCCTCTTATAGCGTTGTTAGTTGCAGGTGAAGATTGGAGCTTGTTCCTTGTTGGAACATGGTTATTTTGTTGGGATATCACAATATCTCTTATTTAATTAATGCATCTATATACTTGGTTAAGGGTGCAAGGCTTGGCCTTATGCCTGGTGTTTTGTTCCACTCTTGCCGCCCTAGTTTCCGTCATATCGGTGTTATGTTTCCGGATTTTGCGTTCCTTACGCGGTTGGGTTATAATGGGAACCCCTTGACAGTTCGCCTTGAATAAAACTCCTCCAGCAAGGCCCAACCTTGGTTTTACCATTCGCCACCTAGCCTTTTTCCCTTGGGAGTCGCACATCCCGAGGGTCATCTTTATTTTAACCCCCCCGGGCCAGTGCTTGTCTAAGCGTTGGTCCGAACTAGAGCCACTTCTGGCGCCACCTCGGGGAAACTTGAGGGCTGGTTTTAGCTGTACATAGTGTTCATCCGGTGTTGCCCTGAGAACGAGATATGTGCAGCTCCTATCAGGATGTCGGCGCATCGGGCGGTCTTGCTGGTCTTGTTTTACCTGTCGAAATGTCTTGTAACCAGGATTCCGAGCCTGATCGGGTCTTCCCGCTAGAAGGAATATCCTTCGTTGACCGTGAGAGCTTGTGATGGGCTAAGTTGGGACACCCCTGGAGGGATATGATCTTTCGAAAGCCGTGCCCGCGGTTATGGGCAGATGGGAATTTGTTAATGTCCGGTTGTAGAAAACCTGAAGTTGACCTTAATTAAAATGCACCAACCGCGTGTGTAACCGTGATGGTCTCTTCTTGGCGGAGTCCGGGAAGTGAACACGGTGTTGGAGTTATGCTTGACGTAGGTTGTTCTAGGATCACTGCTTGATCATAGTTCCTCGACTGTGCTTTGCCTTCTCTTCTCGCTCTCATTTGCATATGTTAGCCACCAAATATGCTGGTCGCTTGCTGCAGCTCTACCTCATACCTTTACTTTACCCATAAGCTTAAATAGTCTTGATCGCGAGGGTGTGAGATTGCTGAGTCCCCGTGACTCACAGATACTTCCAAAACCAGTTTGTAGGTGCCGATGTTACCGAGCAGGTGACGCAAACAAGATCAAGGAGGAGCTCGATGAAGATCGTGTCCTTTGTGTTGTTTCGTTCTAGTTGATCAGTAGTGGAGCCCAGTCGGGACGATCGGGGATTTGTGTAGCATTTGGGATAGTCTTCTTTTATTTTGGTTCCGTAGTCGGACCTTGAGTGTATTTGGATGATGTAATGCTTTATTCATGTAACTGTGTGAAGTGGCGAGTGTAAGCCAACTATGTATCTTTTCCCTTATTGTATTACATGGGTTGTTTGCGAAGATTACCTCACTTGCGACATTGCTTTCAATGCGGTTATGCCTCTAAGTCGTGCTTCAACACGTAGGAGATATAGCCGCATCGAGGGCGTTACATCCAGTCACTATCACCAAGCTACTAGAGCTTCGTGATGAACTATAATATGCAAGGAATGACTGAAACAATTTCCGAGCTCTTCGTGATGCTAAAAAATGCGGAGGTAGAAATCAAGAAAGAGCATCGAGTGTTGATGTTTAATAAGACCACTAGTTTCAAGAAAAATGGCAAGGGAAAGAAAGAGAACTTCAAAAGGAATGAAAAGCAAGTTTCCGCTCCCGTGAAGAAGCCCAAAGCTAGACCCAAGCTTGAAACTGAGTGTTTCTACTACAAAGGAAATGGTCACTGGAAGCGGAACTGTCCCAAATACTTGGAAGGTAAGAAGGATGGCAAAGTAAACAAAGGTATATTTGATATACATGTTATTGATATGTACCTTATTAGTGCTCGTAGTAGCCCCTGGGTATTTGATACCGGTTCAGTTGCTAAGACTAGAAACTCGAAATAGGAGTTGTAGAATAAACAGAGACTAGTTAAGGGCGAGGTGACGATGTGTGTTGGAAGTGTTTCCAAAATTGATATGATCACCATCGCACACTCCCTTTACCTTCATGATTAGTGATAAGCCTAAATAAATGTTATTCGGTGTGTGCATTGAGCATGAACATGACTAGATCGTGTTTATTGCAAATACGGTTATTCATTTAAGTCAGAGAATAATTGTTGTTCTATTTACATGAATAAAACCTTCTATGGTCATACACACAATGTAAATGGTTTATTGAATCTCGGTCATAGTTTTACACATGTTCATAATATTGATGCCAAAAGATACAAAGTTGATAATAATAGTGCAACATACTTGTGGCACTGTCGTTTAGGTCATATTGGTGTAAAGCACATGAAGAAACTCCATGTGAATGGATTTTTGGAATCACTTGACTATGAATCATTTGATACTTGCGAACCATGCCTCATGGGAAAATGACCAAAACTTCGTTCTCCGGAACAATGGAGTGAGCTAATGACTTATTGGAAATAATACATACCGATGTATGCGGTCTGATGAGTGTTGAGGCACGCGGCGGGTATCATTATTTTCTGACCTTCACAGGTGATTTGAGTAGGTATGGGTATATCCACTTGATGAAACACAAGTCTGAAACATTTGAAAAGTTCAAAGAATTCCAGAGTAAAGTGGAGAATCATCGTAACAAGAAAATAAAGTTTCTATGATCTGATCGCGGAGGCGAATATTTGAGTTACGAGTTTGGCCTTCATTTAAAATAATGTGGAATAGTTTCAAAACTCACGCCACCTGGAACACCACAGCGTAATGGTGTGTCAGAACATCGTAGCTGTACTTTATTAGGTATGGTGCGTTCAATGATGTCTTTTACCGATTTGCCTTTATCATTTTGCGATTGTGCATTAGAGACTACCGCATTCACGTTAAATAGGGAACCGTCTAAATACGTTGAGACGACATTGTATGAACCATGGTTTGTAAAGAAACCTAAGATATCTTTTCATAAAATTTGGGGATGTGATGCTTATGTCAAAAGGCTACAGCTTGATAAGCTCGAACCCAAATTGGAGAAGTGCGTCTTCATAGGATACCCTAAGGAAACTATTGGGTACACCTTCTACCACAGATCCGAAGGCAAGATTTGTGTTGCTAAAAATGGGTCCTTTCTAGAGAAGGAGTTTCTCTCGAAAGAAGTGAGTGGGAGGAAAGTAGAACTTGATGAGGTAATTGTACCTTCTCTCGATTTGGAAAGTAGCACATTAGAGAAAACTGTTCCCGTGATGCCTACACCAACTAGAGAGGAAGCTAATGATGATGATCATGAAACTTCATATCAAGTTACTACTGAACTTTGTAGGTTGACCAGAACACGTTCTGCACCAGAGTGGTACGGTAATCATATCCTGGAAGTCATGTTGTTAGACAACGGCGAACCTACGAACTACGAAGAAGCTATGATGAGCCCAGATTCCCATAATGGCTTGAGGCCATGAAATCTAAGATAGGATCCATGTATGAGAAGAAAGTATGGACTTTGGTGGACTTCCCCGATGATCGGCAGGCCATTGAAAATAAATGGATCTTCAAGAGGAAGACAAACGCTGATGGTAATATCACTGTCTACAAAGCTCGACTTGTCGCGAGAGGTTTTTGACAAGTTCAAGGGGTTTACTACGATGAGACTATCTCACCCGTAGTGATGCTTAAGTCTGTCCAAATCATGTTAGCAATTGCCGCATTTTATGATTATGAAATCTGAGAAATGGATGTCAAAACTACATTCATTAACGGGTTTCTTAAAGAAGAGTTGTATATGATGCAACCAGAAGGTTTTGTCGATCCTAAACGTGTTAACAAAGTGTGCAAGCTCCAGCGATCCATCTATGGACTGAAGGAAATATGCCCTAGAGGCAATAATAAAGTTGTTATTTATATTTCCTTATATCATGATAAATGTTTATTATTCATGCTAGAATTGTATTAACTGGAAACTTAGTACATGTGTGAATACATAGACAAACAGAGTGTCACTAGTTTGCCTCTACTTGACTAGCTCGTTGAATCTATGATGGTTATGTTTCCTAACCATAGACATGAGTTGTCATTTTATTAACGGGGTCACATCATTAGAGAATGATGTGATTGACTTGACCCATCCGTTAGCTTAGCACGATGATCGTTTAGTTTGTTGCTATTGCTTTCTCCATAACTTCTACATGTTCCTATGACTATGAGAGCATGCAACTCCCGAATACCGGAGGAACACTTTGTGTGCTACCAAACGTCACAACATAACTGGATGATTATAAAGGTGTTCTACAGGTGTCTCCGATGGTGTTTGTTGAGTTGGCATAGATCGAGATTAGGATTTGTCACTCTGATTGTCGGAGAGGTATCTCTGGGCCCTCTCGGTAATGTACATCACTATAAGCCTTGCAAGCAATGTGACTAATGAGTTAGTTGCGGGATGATGCATTATGGAATGAGTAAAGAGACTTGCCGGTAACGAGATTGAACTAGTTATTGAGATACCGACGATCGAATCTCGGGCAAGTAACATACCGATGACAAAGGGAACAATGTATGTTGTTATGCGGTTTGACCAATAAAGATCTTCATAGAATATGTAGGAACCAATATGAGCATCCAGGTTCCGCTATTGGTTATTGACCGGAGATGAGTCTCGGTCATGTGTACATAGTTCTCAAACCCGTAGGGTCCGCACACTTAACGTTCTGTGACGATTTGTATTATGAGTTATGTGATTTGATGACCGAAGTTTCTTCGGAGTTCCGGATGAGATCGGGGACATGACGAGGAGTATCGAAATGGTCGAGACGTAGATCGATGTATTGGAAGGCTATATTCGAACATCGGAAAGGTTCCGAGTGATTCGGGTATTTTTCGGAGTACCAGAGAGTTATGGGAATTCGTATTGGGCCTTAATGGGCCATATGGGAAAGGAGAGAAAGGCCTCAAGGGTGGCCGCGCCTCTTCCCCATGGACTAGTCCGAATTGGACTAGGGAAAGGGGGCGCCCCCTTCCTTCCTTCTCCTTCTCCCTTCCCTTTTTCCTATTCCATGTGGGAGGTGGAATCCTACTAGGACTAGGGAGTCCTAGTAGGACTCCACACTTTGGGCGCGCCCTATGAGGGCCGGCCTCCTCCTCCCTCCATCCTTTATATACGTGGCCAGGGGGCACCCCATAGACACACAAGTTGATCGTTGATCTCTTAGCCATGTGCGGTTCCCCCTCCACCATAATCCACATCGGTCATATCGTCGTAGTGCTTTGGCGAAGCCCTGCGCCGGTAGCTTCATCATCACCATCATCACGCCATCGTGCTGACGAAGCTCTCCCTCGACACTCTGCTGGATCGTGAGTTCGTGGGAGGTCACCGAGCTGAACGTGTGCAGATCGTGGAGGTGCCGTTGAGGGAGTCCTGGATTAGGGGGTATCCGGATAGCCGGACTATATCCTTTGGCCGGACTGATGGACTATGAAGATACAAGATTGAAGACTTTGTCCCGTGTCCGGATGGGACTCTACTTGGTGTGGAAGGCAAGCTAGGTGATACGGATATGTATATCTCCTCCTTTGTAACTGACCTTGTGTAACCCTAGCCCCCTCCGGTGTCTATATAAACCCGAGGGTTTTAGTCCGTAGGACAACATACAATCATACCATAGGCTAGCTTCTAGGGTTTAGCCTCTCCGATCTTGTGGTAGATCAACTCTTGTAATACTCATATCATCAAGAATAAATCAAGTAGGACGTAGGGTTTTACCTCCATCAAGAGGGCCCGAACCTGGGTAAAACATCGTGTTCCCTACCTCCTGTTACCATCCGCCTTAGACGCACAGTTCGGGACCCCCTACCCGAGATCCGCCGGTTTTGACACCGACATTGGTGCTTTCATTGAGAGTTCCTCTGTGACGTCGCCGTAAGGAAGGATGCCTCATCTCGTTGTTAAAAACAACATTACCGCCGGGGGAGCCCTGGCTGTCGGCCAAACTCTCCGGCTAGGCAGTTTCGTCATGACCGCCTGTTCGGCTGCTGCATCGACGATGACTTCTCAGGTCATCGAAAACAGCCTCCACGTCGGCTCGGAATTCGCTAAGCAGATGGATCCAATGGATCTCTCTTCCCTAAACGAGCTCTTGGATTGCATCGCCGCCTTGGGAGTCGCTACGGACTATGATCGGATTGGGCTTAAACCCGATCAAAGGAAGATTTACTCTCCACCGGTTACCCATCATGTTGAGGTGGTGGAGGAACAATGCGGCGCTTCTTCCTCTGTCTTGAGGACTAACTATGTCCAGATTCCTGAGCTCTCCCAGCCGGATACCCGTTTACGGGATGACATCACCCAAACCCTGAACCTAGAGTCAGGTGGCGGGCCAGACTCATCGGGCAACACCCCAGAATCCGAACATCCAAGATCGGAAACTCCTCGGCCCCTGGGCCTTAGATTGGGTAGGGGTTCGGACTCAAAACCACCCACCCACCCAGACATAAACGATCTTTCCCACATCAGGCAAGAGCCCCACGAAAAAGTACATCATTATTGGGCCAGATTACTCCTTGTGATGAACAAGGTTAAGGACTGCCGCGAGGAAGACGCGGTCTCACTTTTCTGCAATAACTGCACGGACAAGGGAATCCTTAACGCCATCAGTCGCCGTGACATATCACGCTTTGCCGACTTGGTGTCCATAGTGCGGAAGTACTGTGCGATGGAAAGTGCCTGGAAAACCGAAACAAAATTTTGGGATAATTCGGCTCCATATATACACCCAGTCCAAGGAAAAAGGGTGCACTATCATAAGACACCCGAGTTAATTACAAAGAAGCAAAAACCCTCTACAGGGCGTGGAACCGTATTGGAGGGATGGCTCAACGGACCCTACAAAATTCATAGTACAATGGATACAATACCAACACACAGCCTTAGAGCATGTTGGATACTCTGGCAGGTGGCCAAAAGCGGAGAAGACCTTCTCATCTCAGATGCCACAGAGCACCATCCCAGTGATAACAATACGGTATTAACAGTCTTTTGAGACCTTCGCATCAAACAATAGGCGCAAGCGAACACTCCACAGCATTGCCGAAATCTGCCACGTAGCAGCAATAAATCCATGGAGCGACACGGCTATTACCTTCAATGCCAGCGATGAACCTAAATTCCGAACAGCCCGAGCACCAGCGGCACTGGTCCTCAGTCCAATCGTGGATGGTTTTCGACTCACCAAAGTGCTCTTGGACGGCGGCAGTGGATTAAACCTCATCTACGAGGAAACTCTTCAAAAAATGGAAATAGACTGGAACCGCATTGAGCGAAGCAGCACAACTTTCAGAGGAATCATTGTCGGATTTCGGGTTCCGGCAGACCTTTGAGGTTCGAACACTGGGGTGCACGCGGAGATTTCGCCTTCTACCTACCTGCACCCCTTCGCCTCGCTAAGATCTAAGCTATGGAAAGAACAGCACAAGAGACACAGGGTTTATACTGGTTCGGGCCACCTTTGTGGTGTAATACCCTACTCCAGTGTGTGGTGTGGTGGATTGCCTCTTGGGCTGATGACGATGAGCAATACAAGGAAGGACAGCCTCGCGAGGGTCTGTTCTTGGCTGGGGCGACGAACTGCTAGGAGGAGTTCGGTCACCCTTCTCTCTCTCTCTTCTCGATTGTGATCCGATTTCCCCTCCCCCTACCCTGGGGGTGGCTAGTCCTATTTATAGGCAAAGGCCCTGGGCCTCTTCCCAAATATTGAGCGGGAAGGGCGCCAACAAATGGCCATTTTGAAGGGGGACATCTGGTACACTTATCCTTACTAAAGTTGGTCCTCGCCTGCCAAAGGCTCTCGTGGTGACGATGGCTTGGGCTCCACAATGACTTCCTCCCTGCTGTTGGGCTGGTCTTGGTCTCATTGCACCGAAACGGGTGCCTTTGCTTGATGCTCTCGCCTGCGCTTGCTCCCTTTGCACCAAAGGGGAAAGGAGGACACTGCGCGGTCTGACGCCCGCCTGGCACCCTTGGTCGTCATGGCTTGCGTCACGGGCACATCGTGAGGTACCCCGCCTTGATCTCTCCGCCTCCTTGCAAGCCAGCCTGATGAGGCCGTGCCTGAGGAAGCTCTGTGTCGTCCGCCCCGCGAGGCTTGACCCCTCGTGAGGGCCTTGGGTCTGTGTTGATGAAGATGGGCCGTGCTGGGCCCCTCCTCGAGCCACGCCGCAGGCCGCAGGAAGGCAAGTCTGGGGACCCCCGTTCCCAGAATGCCGACAGTAGCCCCCGGGCCCAAGGCGCGCCCGGACTTGGCCGTGCAGGGAGGCGAAAGGGCAAGTGCGAAGCGCCGCGGGCCCTAACAGCCTGCGGCCTTGGGCGCCGCGTGGCGGTTGATTGGACGTGGGCGTCTCCACTTCCCCACGGCACCTCGGCAACTGCACGGATTGGACAAGTCCATGCATGCAAAGCGGGTCATGATTACCTGCGATCGTGGGGGGCGACGGTTGGCCCTCGCCGGTTATAAGTACGAATCGGCGCGTGCCCTTCCAGTTCATTCCCCCTTGCTTCTCCTTCTTCTTCATGCGGCGACTCTTCTAGCGATGGCCGCGGTCAGCCTCCACGCCGTCGTACCTGCTTGGGAGGTGGTAGCGTGTCTGCCCGCCGTCGCGCTTCGGTGAAGCGTGAGAGGGAGTCTGCCTGAGCCCCGGAGGCAGCTCGAGCCTTCCCTGCAGGCCGGTGTGAGGCGAGCTGCGCCTGATTTGTTCTTTCTTTTCCTTTTTCCTGCGTAAAAAGACAGTAGCGTGGAGCCCCGGGGTGTGTGTTTGGGTTATTGCTGTTAATCATCGCTTTGCTTCCGTTATCGTGCCTTTCGGCTACGTGCCCGCGCGTGGATAGTTCTCGGCCCCAGCCGTGGGGGGCGACCAACCCAGGCCCTGTGTTCGTGTTGCGGTGCCCATGGAGCACGGACTGGAGGGGGTGCTCCTGCAATGGACCCAGGTCGCGAAACCTTTGAACGACTAGGACAGGAACACTCGCGAGGGTGCTTGGCTTCCCCCCTCGCGAGGCCTTGCATAAGAGAAATTGAGGCAGGAGCGTGAAAAGTCGAAGAACCACGAGTCAAAGACGGCAACAGCTTCAATAAAACTTCGAATGAGAATGAACAAGCCAACTGCGGAAAGCAAATGAAAAAGCCGCGTCCGGCACCTAATCTAGTCTTCGACGTCTTCTCACTAGCGCGGAACTAAGTGCTGCCACTGGGCGTGGGAGGGAGCCCCAGGGCCTGAGGCCGGCGCTCCTGAGACTCCGGGGCATGTACAGCCCCAACTCATTATTAGGTGAGAGTGTCACGGGCGGCGAGCTTCACAGGCGTTGGCCATCTTCACAGGCTCCGGGCCTTTCTTGGCGGAAGCAGGCTTCACAGGCATTTGCCCTCTTCACAGGCTCTGGGCCTTTTCCAAAACCTGATAGCTTCATAGGCATTCGCCTTCTTCACAGGCTCTGGGCCTTTTCCAAAACGCGACAGCTTCACAGGCTCTGGGCCTTTTCCAAAACGCGACAGCTTCACAGGCATTCGCCTTCTTCACAGGCATTCGCCTTCTTCACAGGCTCTGGGCCTTTTCCAAAACGCGACAGCTTCACAGGCATTCGCCTTCTTCACAGGCTCTGGGCCTTTTCCAAAAAGGATAATCTTCACAGGCTCTGGGCCTTTTTAGGGGTAGAACCTCCGGAGGTGCTGGATGTTCCATGCGTTCTAGACCGGCACCCCCTCCTGAGTCTCCAAGCGCGCGGAGCCGGGCCTGGAAACATGAACAACCTTGAACGGGCCCTCCCACATGGGAGAGAGCTTGTGCAGTCCCTCCCTGGAGAGAACCCGCCTGAGCACGAGGTCTCCTACCTCGAGAGTTCTGGGGCAGATGTTGCGGCAGTGATATCATCACAGTGCTTGTTGGTACCTCGCCGCTCGCAGCGCGGCATCTCGGCGACGTTCCTCCCCCAGCACGAGGTCCATCCCCCGCATGGCGTCCTGCTGCGCCTCGTCAAATGCCAGGACCCGCGCGGAGCGACGTCTGACCTCGTGAGGGAGGACCACTTCGGCTCCGTAGACTAGGAAGAACGGGGTCTCTCCAGTCAGCTTGGTCGCGGTTGTGCGGATGGACCACAACACAGACTGAAGCTCATCGTACCAACCTCTGTCGCAGGCCTCCAGCTTCTTCTTGAACGTCTTGGTCTTGAGGCCCCTCAGGACCTCTGCGTTGGCTCACTCGGCCTGGCCGTTGCTTCGGGGGTGCGCCACTGAAGCGTAGCATATCTGCGTTCCAAGGTTAGCACAGTATGTTTTGAAGAGGTTACTGGTGAACTGCGAACCGTTTTCTGTGATGATGCGGTTCGGCACCCCGAACCGGCTCACGATGCCCCTGATGAACTTGACCGCGGAACCCGCGGGGATGGTGCAGACGGCCTCTACTTCAGCCCACTTGGTGAACTTGTCCACGGCGACGTAGAGGTAGCGGTAGCCCCCTGGCGCCCGAGGAAACGGGCCCAGGATGTCCAGCCCCCAGACTGCGAATGGTCACGAAAGGGGTATAGTCTGCAGGCCTCCTGCCGGCTGATGGATTTGCTTGGCGTGGAACTGGCAGGCCTCACAAGCTTTCACCAGATCGACGGCGTCATTGAGTGCGGTGGGCCAATAAAACCCACTGCGGAACGGCTTGCCGACGAGGGTCCGTGATGATGAATGATGTCCACAGTCTCCGCCGTGTATATCTTCCAGCAGTTCCTTTCCTTGCTCCCTGGAGATGCAGCGCAGGGATACATCGTTTGGTCGCTTCCGGTAGAGCTCTCCATCCTTGATGCAATATGTCGTGGCCTGCCGTGCCACACGCTCCGCTTGCTCCTCCTTCTCCGGCAGGGTCCCTTGTGTTAAGTAACTCTGGAGCTCCGTGATCCAGCACCCCTCCTGAGGTTCCATCGTCAGGAGCAGGCGTGCTCCTGAGGCCGGGCCACAGACCGGGGCTCCTGAGGCAGGTGGCTGGGGGAGCTCCTCCCGAGGCTGAGCCGTGTTTGACAATGACGGCAGGGCTGAGGGCTTGAAGAGCCGCTCCTCGAAGACGCCAGGCTCCTGAGGTAACCGCCTGGACGCCCGTTTGGCGATGTCGTCGGCCTCCTGATTGGTGCCACGGGGCACATGCTGCAACTCCAACCCCCAGAACTGCTTCTCCATCCTGCGGACCTCCGCAAGGTAGGCTTCCATGTGCTCATCTTTCGGCTCGTACACCTTGTTGGAGAAATTGACAAGGAGCTGCGAATCGCCCTTGATGGTGAGGCGTTTCACCCCCAGGGCAGCCACGGCCTTCTAGCCCGCTATTAAGCCTTCATACTCCGCTATGTTGTTGGAGACCTTTTCACCTTGCTGGAAACAGAGCTGTACAGCGTAGTAGAGCTTGTCCTGAGTGGGCGATATAAGCACCGCCCCAGCCCCAGCGCCATGCCTGGAGAATGCCCCATCGAAGTGCATGACCCAGCCCTCTGGCGCCTAGCTTCCCGGGGAGAGGGACCGATCCTCGTCGGCCTTGAGGCCTGGTGCCTCCGTCCATTCTGCCACAAAATCCGCTAATGCTGCTCCCTTGATGACTCTGGTCGTGCTGAATTTGAGCTGAAACGCTTGCCGTTCTATGTTCCACTCAGCGACCCTTCCAGCTGAGTTAGGGCTCCTGAGCACTCTCTCCAGGGGGTATGACGAGACGACCTTGATGGGGTGACCCTGAAAATAGTGTCGCAGCTTGCGCGAGGCCACCAGTAGCACGAGGAGGAGCTTCTGAGGCATGGGGTACCGTGCCCTCGCGTCCCGCAACACCATGCTGACGAAGTACACTGGGTGCTCAACGAGGTTGGGTGCGTCAGTGCTGGTGGCGCCCTCTGGAGACCATGGCGCCTCCTGAGGCTGGCCATCTGGGAGAGGGGCCTCTTCCGCCTCCGGTGCACTCCTCTGCGGCGGCTGATCCTCCTCAGCTGTGGTGGCAGTTTCTGTGGGCCTTCCTTGTTCCTGTTTTGCCTTGTCCCGGGCTGCTGCTGTGGTTTTGATTCGATGCTCCTCCCTAACCGCCACTAGGGCTATGCTGGCGGAGTAGGGAGTGGCGGCGAGGTAAAGCACCAGGGGCTCTTGAGGGCGCGGGGCCACCATGACCGGAGGGCTGGTCAGGTATCTCTTGAGATCCTGGAACGCCTTGTCGGCCTCTTCAGTCCATTCAAAGGGCCCCTTTTTCTTCATTAGCTGGAAGAAGGGCAGCGCTCGCTCCCCCAACTTGGAGATGAAGCGCCCCAGCGCGGTCACGCGCCCAGTGAGCTTCTGCATTTCTCTGAGGGTCTTTGGCGGGCTCATGTCCTCGACCGCCTTGACCTTTTCCGGGTTAGCCTCGATGCCTCGGTGGGACATGAGGAAACCCAAGAGCTTGCCCGGGGGACTCCGAACACACACTTCTCTGGGTTGAGCCGTAGGTTCACTGCGTTGAGGCTCGCGAAGGTTTCCTCCAGGTCTTGTATCAGGGTCCTGGCCTCCCGAGACTTCACCACAATGTCATCGACGTAAGCCTCAACATTCTTCCCGAGCTGTGGGCCCAAGGTGATGTGCATCAGCCACTGAAAGGTCGCCCCTGCGTTACGCAGCCCGATTGGCATGCATGTGTAGCAGTACACCCCACACGGGGTTAGGAAGGCTGTCTTTTCGATGTCTTCTACCGCCATCTTGATCTGGTGATACCCAGAGAAGGCATCCAAGAAGCATAGCAGGTCGCATTCTGCGGTGGAATCGACGATCTGGTCGATGCGGGGGAGCAGGAATGGATCTTGCGGGTATGCCTTGTTGAGGTTGGTCAAGTCGACACACATGCGCTCCTTCCCTCCCTTCTTTGGCACAATGACAGGGTTGGCCAACCAATCCGGGTATCGGACCTCACAAATGACCCCAGCGGCTTCTAGCTTGCGGGTCTCCTGGACGATGAAGGTCTGCTTTTCTGTGGACTGCCGCCTTGCCTTTTGCTTCACAGGGCGCACGTTGGGGCACACGTTGAGGTGATGCTTGATTATGCTCCTAGGGATCCCCGCCAACTGGTCAGGCTCCCAAGCAAATACCTTCTTGTTCGCGCGCAGGAACCTGACCAGGGCCTCCTCCTGCTCGGGCTCGAGGTTGGCGCCTATGGTGAAAGTGGCATTGGTGGACCCGTCCTCATCGACGGGTATCTGCTTGGTTTCTGCCTTGTCTTGGATGAACAACTGTTTCTTCTTGGCGGGTGCAGCCCCCTTGGGCTCGGGGGTCTCCGAGTCGGCGGGCTGTGCCGACGCCGTCGTCTTGAAGGCGGGCTCAAGCACTCGCAGCGCGTCTCCGGTGTCCCCGTGCATGGTGAGGACACCGCTGCTCCCGGGCATCTTCATGAGGTTGTACGTCGGGTGCGTCGCGGCCATGAACTGGGCCAACGCTGGATAGCCGAGGATGGCGTTGTAGGGTAGGCCAATGGGGGCGATGTCGAAGTCGACTAGCTCCGTGCGGAAGTTGTCGTAGGTGCCGAAGGTTACTGGGAGCCGGATCTGTCCCAAGGAGCTGGATGACCCGCCCCCAACGCCTGAGAAGGGTCGGTTGGGTTGCAGCCGTTCCAGGGGTATGCAGAGGAGGTTGAAGGCCTCAACCGAGAGCACGATGAGGCCCGCACCGCCATCGATGAGAGTTCTGGTGACGGCCACCTGGCAGATGGTGGGGGTGCACAGCATGGGGAGCGCACCCGAGCAGGTCGAGTTGGAGGGGTGGTTCTCCGAGCTGAAGGTCAGGCCGGCCTTGGGCGCCGCCCGGTCCGGGGAAGCCCCCTGCCGCGTGGAAGCGACACTGACCCGGCGGATGAACGGCTTGATGTGGTGACTTGTAGGCGGCGCCTGCGAGCCGCCCAGGAGGGCCGCGACGACCAGGGGTGTTGGTGTAGCGTGGTGGGTGAGGAAGAGGCTGCGAAGCTCTTCCCAAGAGGCCACGGAGGCTGCCGGCAGGTGGAGCAGCCATGCGTGCGGAGCGCCGGTGAGGGCCATGGGAAGCCAGTTGGCCATGACCCTATCATCACCTCCAGCTTCGAGGATGGCCTCCTCGTACGCCAGCAAGAAGGCCAGCGGATCAGTCGCGCCGCTGTAGCGCGGCGGCGTCGTTGGCTTGAACTTGTCTGGCCACCGTACCCGTTGCAGGGCTGGGGCCAGGGCTCGGAGCCCCCTGGCCCCCGTGCTAGCGCCGGCGGCCGGCGGCCGGAGCGGGCGATGCGCTACTCATCGCGGGGCAGGTCGTGGCGGTGGCAGAAGGGAAAACTCTGGTGCACCCCTACCTGGCGCGCCAAATGTCAGATTTCGGGTTCCGGCAGACCCTCGAGGTTCGAACACTGGGGTGCACGCGGAGATTTTGCCTTCTACCTACCTGCACCCCTCCGCCTCGCTAAGATCTAAGCTATGGAAAGAACAGCACAAGAGACACTGGGTTTATACTGGTTCGGGCCACCGTTGTGGTGTAATACCCTACTCCAGTATGTGGTGTGGTGGATTGCCTCTTGGGCTGATGATGATGAGCAGTACAAGGAAGAACAGCCTCGCGAGGGTCTGTTCTTGGCTGGGGGGGTGAACTGCTGGGAGGAGTTCAGTCGCCCTTCGCTCTCTCTCTGTGTGATGCTACTCGATCCTATCCTAACTTGTTTCTCTCTTGGCTTCTAGATTCTCCCTTCTTGATTGCCCCCCTACCCTGGGGGTGGCTAGTCCTATTTAAAGGCAAAGGCCCTGGGCCTCTTCCCAAATATTGAGCGGGAAGGGCGCCAACAATTGGCCATTTTGAAGGGGAACATCTGGTACACTTATCCTGACTAAAGTTGGTCCTCGCCTGCCAAAGGCTCTGGTGGTGACGCTGGCTTGGGCTCCATAATGACTTACTCCCTGCCGTTGGACTGGTCTTGGTCTCGTTGCACCGAAACGGGTGCCTTTACTTGATGCTCTCGCTTGCGCTTGCTCCCTTTGCACCAAAGAGGAAAGGAGGACACTGCGTGGGCTGGCGCCCGCCTGGCGCCCTTGGTCGTCATGGCTTGCGTCACGGGCACCTCGTGAGGTACCCCGCCTTGATCTCTCC